>NW_006799583.1:96978-117576 GCF_000442215.2 Lipotes vexillifer
TCCTCCCGGACCGGGGCACGAACCCGTATCCCCTGCATCGGCAGGCGGACTCTCAACCACTGCGCCACCAGGGAGGCCCGGTCTAGGCTCTTTGAGGCCACGCCCTCCTCATCAGAGTCCTCGGTGGCTCCAGGAGCCCTGGAGTCCATGCCGCCCCTACCACCTTTCCCCTGATTCTTGCTTCCCATCTCCGGGTCCATGGTTCCTTCAGAGCTCCGGTTCTGCCCATTCTCCACTGCTACCCAGAGTATCCCCAAAACACTATTTCCCATGCTCTGTGCTCTGTCCACCTAAAGCCCTTCATCGGCCCTCATCTAGCTGTTTTCCCAGAGAAGAGTGGGGTGACAGCTCTGGGCTTGAGAACACCCTTGTGAAGAAGGCAAGACTGATGGGTGGTACTGGTCACCCGCCTGAGCTTCAGGCTCACCTCATTCCATGAGCTGGACTGGGCTATACTCAGGTCGTCTTTCCAGGGCTGCACCAAAGTGCAGATGGTTTTCTATGGCATTGGGTTAGATGATATTAACAGTTGACTGACATGGTTGTGCAGTGGCTGCTTCAAGTTACTCTAATGAACAAATAAAGAAGTGTCACCTACCCAACTCCAGGGGACTTTTACCTACCGAAGGAAATCCCCGTGATTCTATGGAAGCAGTCTGAGGTCTTACCAACAATTAGAGGGTGTTGTAGTAGAAAAGAACTTAACCTGGACCAGATTGGGAGACCAATAAATATAGAATATACAATGCAAAATTTTCCAGGAAAATATAGACTCTACAGTATCCCCAAATATTAGTGTCCACATGTTATTTCCACAGTGTTCAGCCGGTGAAGCCTTTATTTTAACATGGGCCATCTATTTTTCCTAGTGACAGTTTCATATATGGCCACAAGGTGGCAGTCGTTACCGCAAGGTGATTTTTATTTCTGCACCAGAGAGAGAGGAGCTGACTTTGGGGTTAAAATTTGTGTGTTACAGTAGATGTCTCCAAAGCAAAGGATAATAGGAATTTTCCCTTGCCCTAAGTCTAGATGATAAAGTGGTAAGACCCAACTTAAAAGAACCAAGTGCATGTTTCTCATGCTGAGATAGAGATAAACAGTTTCCATTTTGCTGTAGTTTAAGCCTCCTCTCGGATTTGCAAGGTATCAGACTCCACATATGCATAGCATTTGCTCTCTGCATCTGTCCATCTGTCAGAAATCCTCAGTCACTATCCCCATTTGCTACTGAAAAACTAACTATAAAGAACAGAAAATGTTAGTTACCATGAGAAATTAAAGCAGGTAAATGACTACTTTTTAGCTACTGGGTTTGGCAGGCCCTGGCCTCTAAAGTGAGATGCTAGTCTGCAATGTATCACTTCACTGTGAAGATGCTGGCAGAGACAGCAGTCCACTTGCCGTCCAGCCCTGTAGAATGAGTGTCTCTGAGGCCCAGGAGAAAGGGAGCAACTTGCTGAGGATCCCTTAGGCTGGGAGTGGTGGAGACAATGTTCATCTCTGGGTCAGGCTGACTCTGCAGCCTGGCTCCGTCCACTTGGTGTCTTATACAACATTGAGGTTGTTGGTTCAGCATCTGCTTAAAGCCCCTCCTGTCTGCCCTGACTCACCTCCAACCTGCTGATATGGAAACAGCTCTGCCTTTGGAAACGGAAGACCTAAGTTCTTCCAGCTCTGTTTTCCTGTCTGAATGGCTTGCAACGACCTTAAAATTCCTTTGAGCCTTAAAGTTCTCATGGTTGAGATGAAAGCAGGATTGCTGTGAGGACCAAAGGCGAGAATGCAGACACACTGTTGCTACACGCGCGGCAACTCAGTGTTGTGATGACCGCCTCCTTCCCCACGCCAGAAAAATGTCCTGGGCCTTCCCAGGGGCCAGCACAGACCCCACATGGAAGTGACAGTAAACACCCACAAAGTAGGAATTTTGGAACTCCTTTTGTTCTTGGCCAGAACAAAAAGATAAGCAAATTTCAAATATTAGATAATTTGTCGTTTGCTGCATAGAATTACGAGCCCATGAATTATTGCCCCGATTTTTTCATAATAATGCTTGTTACTTGCATGTATGTCATTCCACTGGCATCCTCATAAATTTCTGAAAGCACTGTAAATCCTAATAGTTAGTGAATAATTTGATAATCTGGATCCAGACTTATAAGAATTCATATACTCTTGGATCTGTTGATTTTATTGCTGGTAATCTAGCCAAAGAAAACAACGTAAAGAATAAAATAAATGTTACGCATAAAGATGTTTAATTTTCAGTGCATTATTTATAAGAGGAAAATATTGGAAACAACTTCAGCCTTCAGCAATAGGAGTCTACTTAAACAATGTACTATTTGATGAAGATTTTCAGCCAGTAGAGAAATAATTGAATATTAAGTAGTTAGATCACTGTGTGTTACTGTCAGAAGCATCTAACGTGTAATATTTATTGCATATAATTCTTACATGAGCTGTAGAAGATGGATACAATTATTGTCTTTATTTTGCCGAGTGATAAAGTGAAGGAGAAGTTAAGTTACTTGTCCTAAATCTAACAGAGTAAATGGTGGAACTCGGAGATGGGAAGCCAGGAAATAGTACAGAATTTATGATGATTAGGGGCATGAATCCGTATCAGGTTTCACCCAGGACAGCAATGTGGCAAACCTGGCCCCTCCTCCAAAAAGAGCCTGAAAGGATATGATGTCAGTAAACTATCAGGGTCTGTTATGAAGGTTGTGGAATTAGGGATGATCTTTTTCTTCTTTGCTCTGTCGGTCAGTTTCTGCAAAGTGTTTGTTTCTTTGTCGATGAGGGTGGGAGGAGTGAGGCCTTATGAAAGGAGCAGGGCCCAGGGTCTGGGCTGCCGGCCTGGTGTAGGCCACTTTCCCCTCTCTTTCAGGTTAAATTCACTTCACACGCCTTTCATCTTAATCAGTGACTGTTGTGCCGGCAGCCGAGCCTGCTGGCATTTATGGCCTAGGATCCGGGTCTCCCCACCCCCAGCTCCCAGGGGCTCTCCTTGGCTCTCCTGGAGCCCTGGCTGAGTGCTGAGGGCCGAGACCAGGAAGAACAAAGAGGCAGCAGCAGCAGGAGGGGGAGTGGCAGAGTAAACACTGGTCAGATGCTTTAGCCTTTGTTCAGAGACCCAGTTTGTTAGAGCAAAGGCTTCCATTTGGAAAACATAAGACACACTGTGCTTGGTGCCCAAGAGCTGCCTCTCGTCGGCACGACCCCGGCCGCGTCGGGTCCATGAGCCCGTTTTTTGGGAGAGAACTTGTTTGCATTTGTGAGCTGCTGCCCTGCGAGGGGCGGGGGACAGATTACACAAAACCTCCTTTTACAGGGACAGAAGCCCAGTGCTCTTGCCTCCCTACTGACGGGGTGTCCTCGGGTGTCACCTGCAGGGGTCGTCCGCGAAGCAGAGTGCCTGGGGCTCCTGGCGGGGGCATCGCTTTCCCTAAGAAGTTGCCACTCAGTGTTGGTCAACAAAGCAGAAATCCAGCCTTTGAAGGGTAGGGCGGCTAGGAATCTTGTGACCTAAGTGCTGTCAGCTTACACAACCGGTGCAAACTGATTTTGGTGCACTTAAATCACACTTAAAATATGTCTGAAAATCGCCTGCCAGCATGGGTGCAGGGAAACAGTCTTTTCTCTGGGTTATTGTCTCCATCGTCATATTAAATATTAGCAAGGGGGTGTACATGTGAGAGAGAGAGACACACAGACAGACAGACAGACAGAAGAGATAGGCAGCAGGATGGTCGTGTAGCCCTGGAATGCATCTATCAGAATCTCATCAGGAGGTCACTACACTGTAGCCTTCAATAGGAGAGCCCTAAGTTCTCATCTTGACTTAGCTAATAGTCCCCCTTGTCTTGAGGAAGGTCCCCTGCCTTGGATTTTTTTTTTTTTTTTTCCCAGATAAGCACCTCCTGTGCCCTTCTGTCACAGACCTATTGGCAGAAATGCCTCCCAATAGGGACCCCCCACGGACTTCGTTCAGGTGGGGGTGGGAGGTGCAGTCAGCCCTGCACACCCAACCGCCCTCCAGCCCCTCCAGCTCTCATTCCCTTTCCCGGTGTTCAGGGAGCATCTGGCAGCGGCAGCTGGGCCACTTGGCCCCTGGTACAGCTTTACCCGCTATGCTCTAAATCACAGCGACATCCCGGGCGAGGGGAAGAGCCCTCTGTTAACGCGTTACATTGCTGGTCGATTCTTGGCACCAGCTTTGCAGGAGGGGTGGGTGGAGGATGAAGCAGCAGCAGCAGGTACTATTCACCGAGACCCTAGCATATTCTGGGTGCTTGTATTCACTCCCAGTGTCTAGACAAGTGTACAATTCGGTATTTCCATAAATTGCTGTTGAATGAAATATTTAATACTCAAAACAGTCCATGGGGGTATAGATACTATTATCCTCATTTTAAAGATCTGGAAACTGAGGTCCAGAGAGGTTAAAGAACTTGCCCCAGATCACACAGCAAGCAGGAGTCAGTCTGTGGATTCTTAACCAGGTCATCCAGTTTAATAATCTACTAATACCACACAAATAGAAGTATCCTCTCTCTGCAATGTGTACAGCTGAGGAGAGTGTCATCAGGCAGGAGTAAAGGCAGTTTTTCACAACATACAGTTTTGTGGCCTTTTATAAAATACCTAAGGAGAGGTCATTTCCTCTTACCTGTTTGGAACTGGGTTTCCTCCTTTCCCTGAGCAGTGAGTGCCAAAAACACCATTTGGTCTGCTTATGGGTCATTTGGTATAGTTTGCCTTTGGCTCAGATCAAAATAGAAAATGAACCAGAACATGGTGTTTCCCAGTTGGGCATGTTCCCAACTTATTAATCGTGTTCCAGCCGGGAAGAGAATGCACATAGGCCATCTCTGGGCTCTGGATTTCTGGGAGGCTGATTTAGGACCTTTGCTTCTGTCCTCGGAGGCTTCCCGGCTTCCCGACTATCTGTGACTCAGTAGGGCCGTGAAAATGAATGGGAAATAGGAGGACGCGAAGTTCTTGCTGTTCCTTTGGCTGTCTCTGCTCAGGGAGGACTGCCAGAACACTTGGTGTGACCAAAGGGCTTGAAAGGGTTGCCATGTGTTTCGCTTTGAGGTTGTTCAGCTGTAACTGGCCTTCACTAGCTGTCATCCATACCGATGACCTAGAGATGGCCTGGACTCCCCACCTCCGTGGTTGTAAGGTGGTTCATGAATTGTGTGTCACTTCCGTTGACTTATCTGAGAGTGGCCAGGGTCAGACGCGGCCCTTGTGCCTTCCGATGACTGGCGAGGCTTTGTGGCGGTGAGTTTTGGTTAATGTTTTCTCTGATTGTGCCTGGGAACCTGCCAAACTATAGATACTCCTGCCTCAGCAGGGCCCTGTTTTAAAGCACTGGGCTTGAAGTGCCAGGAGTGGCTCCAGGCATGAGAATGGGATGGGTTTTCTACCAAATAGTTTAGTGAAGAGTCAGCCAGTCCGGGATCACACTGATGGAGGGCTAGGGGGAGAGGCAGTGCTTTTTAATCCTCAGTCTAGCTGGGAAGAGGAGATTCACACACATGGCATAGACAGTATAATGACTGTGTTTACTCCATTGCTACCAAAGGAAAGGTATCTGAAAACGAGCACTGGCCTCTGGGGGAAAATTTTACCTACGGGCCAGTCTTTCCTCAGAAGGGCAACCAGAATGACTATCAAACTAACAGTCTAACTAGAAGCACCTGAGGGTGGCCTGCGGGTGTTTCCCTGGGAAGCTGGGCTGGCCTCTGCCAGGACTAACTGGGACCTTGGGGCCAGGCCCTGACGCGACACCTGTGGGTGGCTGGAGTGGGTCCCCCTTACCCTGAACCCAGAATCGTGCAGTCTAGAAGCCCAACTGGTCTGGGTGAAAACCACAGACCATAATGTCTTCTAGTTTTGAAATACTTGTGTTTTCCATAATTGCTTCATCACTGGTTAGAACCCAGCTGTGCCCATCTCCACTAGGCCCCAGAACAATCCGGGGCCTCTCAGGACAAAATCAGCCCCGTCAGTCACTATCAGCTTAGCCGACTTATAGTGACACAGACTTGTCCACCAGTAGGTGAAGATCAAGGGTGTTCATTCATTTGGCAAATGTGCACAGAGTTCCTTTAGGGTGAAGGCTCGGCTCTGAGCCCTAAGGATGCAGCAGTGGATGGAGCAAGGAGGAGCCCCTTCCCTCACGGAGCCGGTATCCTCCCGGGGAGTTCGGGGGCCTGAGCAGCCTGTTCGTAACATAGAGTCAGCTGCTGACCCTCCACGGTGGGCTGGTCATGGTAGCAGTTGTGGGATTGCTATTTAGGACAGGCTCAGAGCAGCCATCTGCTTAGAAGAGAGTCTGCGGGGCTTGTCTTGAAGCTGCATTTGTATGTGGATGCCTGTGTGGTGCAGTGAATTGAAGACCTGATGGAGATTCCTGGGGGCAGGGACGGCGATGGGTTCTGTAGCACCACTGGGCTTGGGGCCCAAAGCAGGAGGCGTCATGGAAGAGCAGCAGCCCGGCTTACTTCTCATGCTCACCATTGCAACGGACACAGTGTTCTTCATCCCACTGGGAAGACTGGTCTCATTCCCTGCCCCCACCCCCCTATCAGTGCTGTCGAGACTGACTTGTGCAGGGTTCCTCTTCCAGCCTTCCACTGTCAGAGAGCACCTTGGCTGTCTCACCCGCAGACCGTCCCGCTCCACTGGCGGGCTCTGGCAGGCCCCTTTGGGACCACCCAGGGAGTTCCTGTTTCCTTTCAGTGCAGGCGTCCAGCTTTTAGTATACTTGCACAGCAAAAGAGCCCGCTGTATTTGGAGCTCATTCCTACCCATTTCTTTAGGATGGTCTGTAATGATGTATTGCTTAGGTCTCACAAAGGGAGTCTTGGAACTCCTCCCAGAGTCTCAAATCCATTCTCATTGTGTATGATATTTTCAACATTAAAATGATGTAATGTATAATTCCCAACCAAAACAAAAGAGGAGAGCCCTTCCTGCAAAACTGCTCCCCTCCCACCCATACATGTTTTCCTGCTCCTGTGCGGTGGCCACGTGGGAGGTGCCTTTGTCCTTTTCCTTCCTTTCCTCACCCCCAGGGAGCACTGACCCACAGTCTGCTTGTGTAGTGGGAACTAGCCTGTGCCCACGACAAGCCCAGACCTTCTGCACTAGCGTGTGTCTCACCAGTGGTGGAAGGCGGTTCAAGATAAGTGAGCCACAACCAACAAAGTAGAGAACTGGACCTAGAGACTGGTTCAAGTTCCTCTTCTGGAAACCTGCAGAAGTGAGAGCCTGCTCAGAAACTCAGTTTGTCCTTACTTACAGATCTGTAGCAGGAAGTTCCCTCCACATTGCTCAGAACTTTACCTCCAAGACCTTGACCTTCACCAGCAGGTCAGTAGTTTAAGGAATTGAATGACTGGTGAATGTTCAACCTTTCCAGTAAAAAAGGTTTTAAAAAAATAAGTTAAAAGAATTTTAAATCACGTATTTGTACAATGTGATATCATTTGCCCACTACTAATATTGAGGGCAGGATAACCCTTTGTCACAGGAGGGGAGGGAGCTGTCCTGTGCGTTATAGGATCAGCAACGTCCCCGGCCTCTGCTCACCAGGTGCCGGCGGCACTTCCCTAGTTACAACAACCAAAAAAGTCTCCAGACATGACCAGATGTTCCCTGGGGGAAGAATCTCTCCAGCTGAAAACCACTGCCTTACATGAGTGTCTGGTGGTCCAGCCTAGATATGGGAAGTCAAGTAGGCTAGATCACTAGCCTTTTCACAGAGGCCAAAGAAAATGTGACAGATCTTCTTTGTAAAGACATAATACGCATTATCTCTGTTTTTTTCTGAGTTTGTAGACAGACAGAGCTCATGTTTGGGGACTCCTAACAGCTGTCCTGTTAAAGAAGATGTGGCACATATATACAATGGAATATTACTCAGCCATAAAAAGAAACGAAATTGAGCTATTTGTAATGAGGTGGATAGACCTAGAGTCTGTCATACAGAGTGAAGTAAGTCAGAAAGAGAAAGACAAATACCGTATGCTAACACATATATATGGAATTTAAGAAAAAAAAATGTCATGAAGAACCTAGGGGTAAGACAGGAATAAAGACACAGACCTACTGGAGAACAGACTTGAGGATATGGGGAGGGGGAAGAGTGAGCTGTGACAAAGCGAGAGAGAGGCATGGACATATATACACTACCAAACGTAAGGTAGATAGCTAGTGGGAAGCAGCCGCATTGCACAGGGAGATCAGCTCGGTGCTTTGTGACCAACTAGAAGGGTGGGATAGGGAGGGTGGGAGGGAGGGAGACGCAAGAGGGAAGAGATATGGGAACATATGTGTATGTATACCTGATTCACTTTGTTATAAAACAGAAACTAACACACCATTGTAAAGCAATTATACTCCAATAAAAAAATAAAATAAAAGAGCATGCTGGGTGTCAGAGCCTGGGGCATCTAAGGAACAAAAGGTAAGCTCAGTGAGCATATAGTTAAAATGAGTTATGTTAGAAAGCAAGCAATACAAATAGTGCAGCTTCTCGTGTTTTGACATTTAATGATTATATTTCCACTTTACCAACAAAGCATTGAATGAGTGACATTTTATGAAAATCATCGTCACCACTCTGGTCTTAAAGGGGTGCTTCTCTGTGAGTCAGATTCCTATCCTGTGTGTGGTACGTATGATTGGAATTTACAAACAGAGATAAAGCTTTAAGAAATATTTCCCAACCAGTGTATAAAAATGTGCTGGTAGCAATACAAGTGTGCTTTGGGGAAAGCAGACTAGCTGTTTTCTTTCTTTTGTTCCCATGCATGGGAATGCCATTTCAGCTTAAGATGCAGATGCCTTAGAGGCTATCTGCAAAACTGAGTGGTCTCTACATATTAAAAGTAGATCCTAGCCACCAGAGACATTACCTGTTAACATGTTGAATGGTAATATCGTGTCTACGTTGCATTTTTAATTCAATTCAGTGAACGTTTCCTGAGCCAGGGACATTATGTGCCAGGGACTGAAGGCATAAGGAAGAACAGAATGTGGACCTGCCCTTTTGTTGCTTTCAGGCAAGGGTCTTCCTGAACACAGATATGTCTTATCACTGCGTGATAGAAGACAGTCATAGCTTGGTCCCTGGGGAGGTTGGAAAGGCCTTCCATGGGAGGGGCTGTCTGAGCTGTGTTTTAAGGATGAATAGGAGCCCTACAGAGACAGAAGGGGGATGGGCCTCCCAGATAGAGGTAATAGCAGTGCAAAGACACAGAGGCTTAAAATTGTATGATGTGCCCAGGAACCCCGAAATAACTTGATGTAGCAGGATTGCAGGAGAGGAAATATGGGGAGGAAAGAAGACATCCTTTGCTGAAGAGTTTAGACTCAGTCATGAGGTGAAAGGAACTGGCAGGGAACAACCTAAGCTTTGCATTTTGGGAGGGTTCCAGGTGGCTGTCTGCAGAGAGAGGAGACTAGGGGGGCAGCCCTGGTAAGGCTGTTGAACCACTGGCCTGCTGACCCTTCCTGCTCCAAGGCAGCAGTCACAGGAATGGAGTCAAGGAAACACATAGGAGGTGGAATTGATAGGACTTTTTAGAGTAAAAGAGTGAGAGGAATAGCCAGAGTTCTGACCAGTTGGGAGCCTGGGGGAACGGAATAAATGTTTTGGGTTTTTTTGTTGTGTTTTTGTTTTGCAGAAAATCCAGTGTTAAGATGTTGCTCAGAAACACTGTTCAGATGGGGAGTAGATTTTAGTGTCAGTATCCACTTGGCATAGTAGAAACTATCATTTAAAATATGTCAGTAGGTGAGGAAGAGAGGAAGGCTGAAGAGGGATTTCTAAGTAAGGGAGGTTAAAGGTAGGGGTAAAAAAGAAGAATCAGGGGCTCCCCTGGTGGCGCAGTGGTTGAGAGTCCGCCTACCGATGCAGGGGACACGGGTTCGTGCCCCAGTCCGGGAGGATCCCACATGCCGCGGAGCGGCTGGGCCCGTGAGCCATGGCCGCTGGGCCTGCGCGTCCGGAAGCCTGTGCTCCGCAACGGGAGAGGCCACAGCAGTGAGAGGCCCGCGGACCCCCAAAAAAAAAAAAAAAAAAAAAGAAGAATCAGGAGGAAGTGGTTTCTTAGGAGGAGCCATCAAGTGCCGAGATGAAGTCCGTTCACCAAAGGATTCATAGCTGTCCACTGGATCTGGGATGTGGTTGTTTGTGTGGCCACCTTGGTCACCATTCTCATCCTTGGGGTTTGAAGGGCCCAGCTAAAGCTTCTCGACGAAAGTAGCACAATGTCCTCTCCCCTGGGTAAACTTTTTCATCTATTTCTGATTACTTTGCCCCTCATCTTATTAGAGCTATGTCTCTTTTACTTGGGTCTCCTTACCTTTATAGGAAAGTCTGCATCTTTCTTCCTCAGTGGACAGTGGAGATCCATATTTTGCCCACGTTGCAAAAAGGATCTGGGAAGAGCTTGTAGGGAATCTCATTCCCCAGCCAGAGGGCCAGAGAAGAATGATGTTGTGGCTACACTGGAAGTCTCAAACTCAAAATAGCACATGGAAGGCACATTCCGGACGGAAACTTCAGCAAGCATGCAGCACCATAGAGCAGAGGAAGGAACAGACTCTCAGCCAGTGGATTGCCAGGCATCATCTTGAGGCAGATGTGCAATATTCTTGGCCAGACTTGATACTTTCCTAATTGGCAAAATGTTGAATCAGAAAAAAGCTATAACCCAGAATCTCCCCCCATGAGGAAGAAATGTCTAGTTGATCCACAGATCAAAGGGAGACATGAAATCTTCTTTAAAAAGTTGCGAAGTTTAGGAACCTCTGTCATGAAAAAGAATCTAAAGTGAAATGGCATAACGGAATTTTTACTCTTTATTCTGTAGCCCTATACAAACTAAATCCATAAATATCTTCAATAGACTTGTTCCTATTTGATGCTGAAACCAAAATCTTTATAAAAAGAAGGTACTATGTGAAATAATGATTTAAGGGAATCCTATCGTGCATACCTTTAAGTGATCAAACCTTTTTTTTTTTTTTAAGTGAATAATCACCTAAGGTATCTTCTTTGGGAATCTACATTCAGAATTAAAAAACCATGTCCAGTTCGTAATAACCTGCTTTCAGAGATGCCTGTTTTTCCAGGCTAATAAAAATGATCTTTATCATAGGACAGTGACTAGACTGTTAATACCATGTCTCTTATTCTCATTAACGTAAGCAGAAGTGCAGCTAATTGTAGGACTTCATAGAAATGGCATATGGGGAATAGTATGCAACTGTTCAAAAAAATCATGGTTTTGATGACTAAGTACATCAGGAAATATTATGTAATGTAAGTGAAAAAGGAAGGGTATGTTTTTTTGTTTTCTCTTTTTCTGTTCTTTAAACATGCTATAAAGTGTTAAGTATAATTCGGACATAAGGGGAAAATCGAATGTAGTTAAAATTACTTTGTAAATATCTTAGGTGCTCTAAAATCTGCAGTTCTTTGGATGCTAAAAGCCATAAATAGTTTTGTTTCTCCTTGTATTTATAGACTTCTCTCTCTGGGTGTCAGGATTACAGGTGATTTTATTTTCTCAATTTTCCATGTATTTACTTTGTAATTACATTTGAACAAAGAACACGTAATTACTTTTATAAACAGAAAAACCAAAGCTTTATAAATAAAGGGAAATGAAGTGGCGTCAAGCAGACCTGCCTCTCTTGAACTCTTTCACAAACTGTTTTAACTGTGGACAAGGCATTTCACTTCTTTGCACTTGACTTCCACAAACTGGACGGGTAAAACTAGTCTTGGCAGTTTGTTCCAACTTTTCTAATCTAGTTTAAATTTTATCAGGGAACAAAAATGTTCTCCTGCTATGGTAGTTCCTCAAGGGTTTATTAAACTTTACCATAGTCCAGGCACCAGGGGCGGTGGTACTAGAGATACATCATTTGGCATCTGGGCTCTGCCTTAAAAGGTTTCAGGTCCTCCAGAGAAAACACGGCCAAGTGCACAAAGTCAGCACAGCCAGCCCTGTGATACTGGGCAGGATGTGTGTGGGCCAGAGACTCCAAAGGAGGCTCCACCAGGAAGGGAGGACTTGTGCTCCAACTTTGCTATATCCCTGATCGTATGTTTGCTGCTTATTTATGCTTTAAAAAAGCATCCTGGTCCAGATGTTTCACAGGATGTTGACCTGCAGGTTCGATTGCCTCGTTTCCCTCATCTGGTACATATGCCAATAAGCCTTGTCTAGTTTCATTATAAGAGAGGACCGTAATGTATCCAGTTTGCCAGGAGAACACTTGGTCTTTGGAAAGAACTGTGTGTCCCTCCAGGTTTAAAATGCAAACTCCTAAGGGCTTGTTATATTGGAGACATATCTCATCTTCCCAAAGACTAGTTTCTGAGCTCAGATAGGATGTACCGTGCCTGTGGGCTTGACAGAAGAGTTGCTGGGTAATTGAATTAACTTCACATATCTTCTGGGCTGCACAAAATGATAAATTAAAAACAAAACAAACAAAAAGCCATTCGATTCCCTCTCCTTGTTTCTTCCTTGAAGACTTTGTAATCATTCTTAATGTGGTTAAGTTCAAGTTGTTTCCAGTTCAGGCATGGTGCAATCAGATTTCCTCACAGGGGTGCTTGTCTGCTGTCACCTCTTTGACGTCAGTAACAGTTTCCTGTTGATTTGAACTCCCTATTCACCCTGTAGATGACTTTGTCAGAGAAAAATTATAAAACAGAGGCACTTATGAGAAATACAACACAATGCTATTACTGGAGATTTCCTTTTCCTTGTCCACAGCCAGTCAACAGCTTTTGATACAGGGTTGATGTGTCACTCATTTAGAAGTAATGCCAAAGCAATTCTTAGAACTTGGGTAAGTAAGTATTGATGTGGCTCCCAGCTTAACATTGCCTTAAAGCAATAACTAAATTAGTCATTAACTTTAAATGTTGTTTCTATTCTTTGTCTTATTTCCAAAAGGTAACCTGCATCCTCACTGTAAATACATCTTTAAATGAGATTCACATGTGTCAGTGGCAGTGACCACGGATCCTTGGTTTAAACAGAAAAATCTTTCTCAGTCTGTTTATAAGAACAAGTCGACTTTGTAGAAGGGGAGAATAGCTACTATAAACAGTCTCGTTTACCATAGTGTTTGCAGTTCATAGGGGAGCACATTTGCCTTGCAATAATAATTATGATTATTATAAAGCTCTTAAAATAGAGAATATAAATTATTATCTAATATTAGAAAAATGAGAAAACTTATTTGGTCAATGTGTCTTGGCTTATCAAATCTAGTTTCGTGACCCCTTGTTAAATAGTCACGTCCAAGAAAGGTAAGTTCTCTTTATCAGTTCAGGGCCATGACTGCGCAGTATCAGGAAGTGCTCCTGCAACCCAGCAGCTGCCCTGGGCTCCTCCTGACTCCCTGATCCCTCGAGATTCCTGTCCTGAACTGAGGGTCAGGGAGCTGCTGCTGTAGCGGTTGCGCCTGCCGTTTCGCTCCTGTGTACTCGCCAGGCCGAGTACTCCATGAGTGGGGCACCATCTCCGCATCCACCACATAACTGTTTGAAATTCTAAGCTTAAATCATTTCATCCTCGAACACCTGTGAGTTCAATCTCCTTATTATCCCCATTTTGCCGATGAGAGTTTTGAGAGTGAAAAAATAAATAGCACACAGCTGGAGCTGCTTTGGCATCTCGGGCTTCCTGACTCCTGACCCCTGCACCGTGCTTTCTCTTAGCTACACCAGGGACTTCAGTGCTGGGCACAAGGTCTCCCAGATGTAGCTTTGGTCCTCTTTGTGTGATGTAGTAATAACAATAGAGTCTATTTGTTGAGATCCCTTTCTGGGTCTGGTGCTGTGCCAGGCGCTCGGCTTCTGGTTTAATCCTCACACGATCGGTGTAGTTAGAGGTGTTAACTACCCTAGATTTATAAATCAGGAAACCTCATGCCCCTTAAAAATCAGTGAATGTTTCAGTTACAATTCTCCTGGTAGCAAATAATGGGAAAACACTTAACTAGAGTCATGCAAAAAGGGAGAAGTGAAAATAAAGAATCAGAGGTACAGTGGTGTCTCATGGAACCCAAGGGCACACAATGGCCAGGTCTCTCTGGGGACCTGAAACTGGAAGGGTGTGAGGGACCCAGGTAGTTTCCTTCTCGGCCCATTCACGCTTCCTTATCTTTGCCCCATTCTTCCCCCCGATCTGTCCATCCAGGCTTTCACTGCTCTGATATACCGAGACATCTCATGTGTTGACACCACAGAGGCGGCAGCCATAGCTCCCTAATTCATGTTTCCTCAGTTCTTGCACACAGTACAGCCTTCATGAACACCTGTCTATCTCAGTTCCAATTTTCTGGGAAGGGGACTGGGGTGGGAGGCAGGGAGCAACTTGGTCCAACTTGCTGTGTGCAGGATGTCCAGCACTTACCCATGTGACGGTGCAGGGCAGGTCTCTGAGAAAGGAAGGGCTCAATATGCTGAGCAGACACCTCTGAAGGTGTCTGGCACACGGACCCTAAGGAGTCTCATCCCTGGCCCGTGCTCACTGTGCACTCACCCTCCTTAGGTGATGTCACCTTGCCACAGGTAACCATAGCACTTCTATCTATACTGGTGCTTTCTCTCTAACTTTTCCTCATGCAATTGCCCAACAGTTTTACCTCCTAAAAAACAGTCCTTAGGAGGGGCTTTAGGGAATGCACACTGCTTATACTGACAGCCACTTTCAGGTCAGAAGATATTTTTATCCCCTTTGGCCTGGGGAAGTAACATCCCTAAACTGACAGTAGCCAGGGCAGACTTGGCCCAGGCTGCAGCCGGTCAATGGAACCGGGCACGTGATGAGAGGAATTCTATTATTAACCAGGCACCACCAGCTCCTTGGCCTCCTGTAACTCACGCTGGGCTGGGCTGGGCTGAGTGGGACAAAGGGATTTCTGAGTTGCTTTTATTCCCCCAGGTGTTCCTCACCCCATGTTAGTAACTTGCATTTGTGGTTGGTTGAATCAGGAACAAAAGAGAGGAGCAAGGGACAGACAAAGGGCTGGGCCACTTGGCTTTAGAACTGAGGTTAAGCCAGCCTGCGGGACCTTAGATTCTCTACTGTGCATATCAGGGCAAGATTTCCCATCGAGGGGCCAGAGGCCTCGGGGAGAGCTGTGCAGGTGTCCAGGCTCAGCATCTAGGAAATTGGATTTTCGAAAAACTGGAATGCTCTCTACACAGGCTTAAATACAGAAACAGCCATCTGCCCTCACTGCCCAAGGTGGGATTTGGAAACTCTTCCCTGCCCCAGAAATGAGTCATGGCAGCCTTAATCCACCTTGCAGTGAGAGACTCCCTAAATGCATGGATCCCAGCAGATGCTTCCTCTGGTTGCTTCCCAGTTGGGTTTCTTCAGCATGACTTAGTGTTTGTCAAGTCATCAGTGAGACTAGGTCTTAAGCAGCACAGATAGTGGAGTTGTAGGCAGGAGGTGATCTTCTGCCTCGTTGCTTCATTGCTGCTTTGTAAAGGGCATTTGTTCAATGTGAAAGGTTTCCAGCTTGATGGCATTCATGCCATAGGAGTAAAATTCAGCTGGAGTCATTGGGTTTTGTAGCCGATGTTTATTATTTGTGGCAGGTTCCAACACTACTGCAGTCTTTTTCAAGCCTAGCCCTTAAAAAACATAGCTGCCACCTGCTTTAGCCCAGACACTGGGCCTGTAATTATGGCAGAGGCCGATACTGAATGACCGTGTGTATTCATAGGAGTAAGGCCCCATTCTCAGCTGTGGGTGACCTGCGGATAGGGTGGGGAAACTTCCTAACTAGCCTTGGCTTTTTTTTTTTTTTTTGCGGTACGCGGGCCTCTCACTGTTGTGGCCTCTCCCGTTGCGGAACACAGGCTCCGGACGCGCAGGCTCAGCAGCCGTGGCTCACGGGCCCAGCCGCTCCGCGGCGTGCGGGATCTTCCCGGACCGGGGCACGAACCCATGTCCCCTGCATCGGCAGGCGGACTCTCAACCACTGCGCCACCAGGGAAGCCCAGCCTTGGCTTTTTGTACCAGCACTTGATCCTGAAAGCAGCCTCAGCACTTGGGGAACATCCCCCTTTGCACTCACGACACCCTGCCTCACACCTGACACTTCAGCTGTTCATTCACCTTGATTCCTGCCCCCTCCATCCCACTCCATCCTGATTCGTGCTTCCTCATCCTTCAAGGCTGGTGAATCGGCTCCTCTTCGAAGCTTTCCCCCAACACCACCCCAGCTGCCAGGCTGCTCCGGTGTCCCTGCTCTGTTTCTGCATGATGACCCCTGTGCCCCTCTACTGTGCTTAGCACACTGAGCTGACGTGCTCCGGCTACCAGAGCTTCCTGAGAGCAGGCCTGGGCTCTCGTTCATTTTATGATACTTGGCCCCCACCCAGGGCCTGGCATACTGTGTGCTCAGTAAACGTGTATTCCTCCTTGTTGAGGCCCTTAAAGCAAGCATAAAAGGTCTTTGAGGGGACTTCCCTGGTGATGCAGTGGTTAGGTCACGGGTTCGAGTCCTGGTCCGGGAAGATCCCTCATGCCGCGGAGCAACTAGGCCTGTGCGCCACAACTACTGAGCCTGCGCTCTAGAGCCCATGCCCGGCAACAAGAGAAGCCACCATAATGAGGAGACCACGTGCAGCCAAAAATAAATAAATAGAGTAGTATTTAAAAAAAAAAAAAGTCTTTGAAAGACTCAGTAGACTCTGTGAAGCCTGTGTACCAGAACTCAGACCCTCTTCTCTCAGTGGAGCCCTGGGACCCAAACCAGAGCCTGCTGAGTCTCATTTTGGATGTGATTCCAACAAGCTTGACGGCCTGGTTATATCAGGCATCAGAATGGCTATTAAGGGAGAGGGTGGTTATTAGGGGCCCTGAATAATGGGCAGCCAGGGATGTGAAGACCCCTCTTTCTGTAGCTGCTTTCCTAATCCCACCTCCCACTGCCTAAGTACCTGCTCTAAGACAGTCTCAAAATTGCACTTTCCCAGTCTCTCATCTTTCAGATGAAAATTAGGGAAATATGGAGGAAGCCATATGTGACTTTACTTTGTTTCTAATTATAATAATAATGCACACTCATCATAGAAACCTTCAGAGGGAATTTCCTGGCGGTCCAATGGTTAGGACTCCATGCTTTCACTGCCGAGGGCCCGGGTTCAGTCTCTGGTCGGGGAACTAAGATCCTATAAGCTGCACCGTGTGGCCAAAAAAAATTTTTGTAATAAAAAAAATTTTTTTTATAAGAAACCTTCAGAGATACTGAAAAGTATAAAGAAGAGATAAATGACATACAAGATCTCACAACTGAAAGCTGACTTGTCATACATAGGTATTTTTCTGTCTTTTCTGTGCATATCTGCATCTTTGGCTATAACTGAAATAATTCTGCACATTCATGGGTATGATCTTTTTCTTTTCTAACTGAAAGCATCTTCAACATTACAGCCACCACCAGCAGCCGCTACTGTTTATTGCGCACTTTCTAGAAGCCCCACCTGAGGACATGTTTAATGAAAGTTCATTGCTGAGGATGGCTTCTCACTCACCCCCACTATGAGTGAATCTTTGTTAAAAGCTGGATATTTCTGTCATTTATCTCCACCTCTACAAAAGAAATCGTGGAGAAATTGCTACCAAATTTGAACTGCCTTGGCAGCAGGCATTTTAAAATAGAGTGAACAGAATTGTATGTAAACAGAAGGTCTCTTCACAGCAAACACATTTTGCTAGCTGATAAACATGCTTTTAGTTTTCTACCTTGTGACATTATTGTAGGTCTTTGGTAAGATGGACTATTACTTTTCATTAAAGTGTCCTTGTATCTCCTGGCTCGTTCTCCCTTCCTGCTTGCTTAAAGAGTTGCGTGTAGCCCGAGGGCTGGGAGCTGTACCCTCTGTTCTAGGTGGTGCCAGACAGGAAGTTAGAAATGAGACTCTGGGTGAAAAAAAACGCATATTTTCGCAGTTCTAAAGCTTATGACCTCTTGCTGTGCGTGCCAGGTGTGCGTGCCTCCCAGGACCCCGTGCATTATCTGAGAAATTTGCCGCCAGGGCAGGTGGTGGGGCCGAGAGAGAGAAGCATGACTGAGGAGGCAAGTCAGTATGTCCTTCCCCAGATCTGGAATTTAGCCCAGGGTCTGGCTTTTCAGACTTGAGATTATGAGAATTATTTTAGGGGGGAACTAGGAATGGATGCAATTTCCCTTGGAATGCCCTCATCTTGATGCCTACTGTCTTAGACGTTCTTGCTAACCCCCGCTGATTTCCAGCAGCCTAAGGAGTAGCCAATTACCTACTGACCCAGTTCTAGCAACCAGGTATTTCAAGCTGTTGGAATTCATGTGACTGCCAGTCACAGCCATGCAAAGGTGAACAGGCCAGATGACAAAAATGTATCAGATGGACCTTCTTGCCGAGGGATGGTTTGAGGCGGCTTTACCACCTGGGGATTCATCCAGGCCCCTGAGGCCCCTCCAAATGAACACAGCGTCGGCATAATTCTCATGCGGATGCGGCTCTTAGACCCGTCTCTATCACGTGCTTACCCTCTGCCCCGCCCACTGCTAACCTGCTCCTTCCACCCGAGCCCTCCCCGTACAGAAAATAGGGAACCCCCTTGCTCATCCAAGCTCGTCCCACCCAACTCGGCCTCTCCCCCTGGTCAGTCACACTCACATGAAGGCCATTAGCTTAGTCAGACGGCTTGATGTGTTTAGTGTTCTGTTGGCTTATATTGGTGAACCTGAGGAGTTGTTTTATTGATGTTTGGTTTTGGGTTTTGTGTGCGTGAGTCTTGCCATTCCATCTTCACTCTTAAATGCTTGCTTCTCATTAGCAGAAAGAGACGTTTCATAGACCCAGAGGATTTTTTTTTTTCCTTCTAATTAAGGTTTGTCTTAAAATTGGGAAAAGGAGGTCATAAGTTGTAGTGTCTTCTGATTGGGAAGGGCCTGATTAAACCAATGATGGATCAGCAGATGAACAACAGCATACACAATCTCTGTCCGCCATTCAGCTGTGAATGCATGGCAATGCCAAGCAGAGCTGGCAGCACCTGAAACCACAGATAAGGATGGCTTCAGTGTGCGTATACACATCCTTTGTGAATTGTTAAGATACCAGTTTCCTTACAAAATGACCTCCCACCCTCCCACCCCCCAAAAGGATGACCACTGGCCCTGATTGCACTCATTCGGAAGGTCTCAGCTCCCACATCACTTGCTCAGAGAGACCTCCCCTGACCCCCCAAGCGGATGACACAATATCATTTCTTCCTCCACTTTTCCTTCACAGCATTTACCAGAATTTGTAAATTTGCCTGTTCATGTGACTTTGTGGCTTTTTTTTAAAGGAATGTGTATCTCCCACACTAGACTCTCTATGGATAGAGACTGTGTCTGTTTTGTGCCTTTTTTTTACTCTCTGTTGGGTCCCCATCACCTAATTCAGCACTGGCTAACTTGGGACTCCATAAATGCTAATGAGAGGGAATGAGGAAGTCCATTGATCTCAGAGGTTCCTGAAGCAAAGCATTTGATGCTGTCCATCTTGGAGAATCACTTTTTAATGGAGACTTGTACACTTCTTCCATTAAGCAGTGTTACTTTCCATAGCATTTTATTCATATCACTTGCACAGTACTTAGTACATTGACCGCAACAGTGACTTCTAAGAGCCCATTTCACCTGCTGGGTGAGAGTTCCTTCCAGATGGAGACAGCATCTCACTTGACTTTAAGTTGCCTTTTCTGATTCAGGAACCTTCTGAGGGGCCAAATGGAATTTCTAACATTGAGGCAACTCTGAGGCTGTCATTAGACTGTTGTCTGGCTGATTTGTCAAAAATGTTTTCCTTTCTCTGTGATTATTCTCCGCCCAGGTGTGAGGACCTATCACATGTCCCTTACTTGCTGTGATTAACCCTACATGTTCCAGACAAAAAGGCATGCGCTCTTTGATTTATGCTTCTCTCTTCCAGTTTATAAAACTCAATGATTCTGGTAGAGATAGCATCATCATCCTCACCTTATTAATGTTGAACATCCAAAAAAAGTTAAATTCAAGGTTACATAGTGTTTAAAGTGCAGAGCTAAAACTAGAACCAAAGCCTGCTCTACTTTTTATTTAATGCAGAAATTCAGGGTTGTGTGGAATTACTTAAAGGAGATCCAGGTGTTACTAGCACCACCTAGCCCCCATCCCCACCATCCCAAGGATTTAATCCACCAGACCCTCCTGCTTTGCCCTGACCCGCTGTCAGGATGTTCCACTGAGAACCTCCATTTAACAACCTCTTCTCCCAACGCCGGTGCCCAAGGTCATGTGATGCTGACTGAATTCTAGGCTAATGGCGACACCACATTGGATCCTCTTTTGTTTCTTTTGTGTTTGTACCCAGGATCGTCTGTTTTTTGTGATGGAGTTTGTGAACGGGGGCGACTTGATGTTTCATATTCAGAAGTCACGTCGTTTTGATGAGGCACGAGCTCGTTTCTATGCTGCAGAAATCATTTCGGCGCTTATGTTCCTACACGA
>NW_006799583.1:117688-121692 GCF_000442215.2 Lipotes vexillifer
CTACACGACAAAGGAATCATCTATAGGTGAGTTTTGGTTGCTGGTAACCCCTCTCGTAATTCATCCCTGGTTCATTCCCCTGTTCAACCCATCCTTCCATTTCTCATGATGAACAATTGAAATGTTTTCGGAGCTAAATTCACAAAGCTTTGTGTGTCCATTAGAATGAATGAATACCACAGCCTGCAAACTAAAACTTGCCCCACGTGTGGTATTCGTAAAATAGGCTTGAGAGTCTCAGAACATAAACTTGTTCAGCTGGAGTTTTCTAAGGCCAAACCCTGCAAAGGGCTGAACACGTGGCTGCTCTCTTTTTTCTGTTTTAACCTTGAGAGTGATTCGTTCCATGTTCAGAATCCATGCCTAAACTGCAGAGCATGTGGCTGCCTCTTGCCCTAAATTGCCATGATTAGGAATCACAGTCCAGTGAGCTTGCGGCTTACCAGTCCAGGAGCCAAGAGGTGACCTGTTGATGGCAGTGTCCTCCTGCTTGATGATACCTATCACTTGAAGCCCCCTCCCAAATATTGTTTCATTCCATTTCATGACACACAATCTTTTGATCGTAATATATCATACTTTAAATGGGCTTGAAATCTGGTTGATGTTCTTAGATCTCAGAGCTCAGGGGAGATCAAATTAAACTTTAGTCAGACACAAAGCTGAGTAAGGTAGGAAATGTAATAGTGAGTGTTAGATCATTTTTATTCTTAAATTTCCCTTTTTTCCCCTGTTGACAATGTCATCCTGCTCTTTACATCACATTATGACTTAGTTGCCACACATACTCCTTTTTTTTTCCCCTCTTGAGAAGCAATTGATTCTTTCCCTTGAGAAAAAGTCTGCCTCATATTAGGCACATGAATGTTGAAGTAAAGAATTTCCTGATTGTTTATTAGCTTGCTAAAGGCTCTTCCTTTCGTGAGCTCATGACAGCATGAACATCATTATTAAAGTGTGAGAGAGCTTTAAAAACTGAATATTCTTAAGTACCCTGGGAGAAAAAAGTAGGAAAAGAGAAGTGAGACCAGTAAAGAATGCAGTAGGACTGGTCGATGGTACCAGAAAGAAGTGGAAAAACAAGAAGGGAGAGCAGCCACTGCGCAGAAATGTTTTCTAGTGAATTCGCAGTGCAGAGCATGAAACCTCAAGTAGACACAGCTCTTCTGTCACAGCCCCCGCTGTGAAGTAGAAGATGGGGCACAGCATGGGGAGCCAGGCTGGATAGCCAGCAGTGGGGTAGTCCCTTGAAGGTCATAGGGAATCTCCGCTCATTCCTAAGTCATGAGGCGGCTCCAGGTCACTTTGGATGGCCTGTGCTTTGAGCTTTCTCAACCAGGACTTGATGTTCTCCTGGCGGCTCCAGCAGGGCACTTCTCCTGTCTCAGCCCTCCGCCCAGCGCATGATTGGTGGTGGTTGCTGACATGATCTCTGGTGCTGGAGGGAGTTCTAGGTCCTTCCTGGTGGTGGTACCGGACTCTGGGCTGTGTGTTCCACGTTTGTTCTCCTCTCCTTGCTTTAGCTACCCATCTCTGCTCTGTTTAGCCCAGGGAGAGCCTTCCCCACATTTAATTTTTAAGAATAATCACTTCCCTATTTGACAGGAACTTGTGTTGTAAATTTTAAAAGATTAGCAACGGCAACAAGAGCTAAACAGAGTACTTGTTACAGGCCCAGTACTTGACCTGAATTTCTCCCTTAATCCTCCCAACAGTGGTATTATATAACAATAATATTACTTGTGTTACTTAGATGAATTACTAATCTTCAAATGAGTTAATAACCAGACTGTTAACTGGTAGTGAAGCCAGAATTCAAATTATGTTTTTAACCACTGGGCTATACTGTCTCCTCAGGAGAGACTTGAAGGCTTAGAGTACAACCTTAAAGTAAACTGTCACGTAAACCCATTGAAGAGTGGGGTTCTCACTCCCCTTTTGGTGATAGGGCGACTTTGATTTGTGAAAATGAGGCAGAATGGGTGTCTTAGTCCATTCAGGCTGCTGTAACAAAATAGCACAGATTAGGTGGCTTATAAACCACAGAAATTTATTTCTCATAGTTCTGGAGACTAGAAGTCCAAGATCAAAGAACGAGCATGGTCATGTTTGGTGAGGGCCCTCTTCCTGGCTCCTAGCTGGTACCTTCTCACTGTGACCTCACATGGTGGAAGGGGTCCGGATCTCTTTGGAACCCCTTTAATAAGGCACTAACCCTATTCATCAGGGCCCCACCCTCCTGACCTAAGCACCCCTCAAAGGCCCTACCTACTAATACCATCACCCTTTGAGGGTTAGGATTTCAACATAATGTGGGGCAGGGAGGACACAAACATTCAGACTAGCAGTGGGGAAAAGCAGTAAGGCCTAAATCGTTTTCTTGAATACTCAGGCTTTCCATAAGCACTGTATTACCTTGACGTGAGGCACATACTAGATGACCTGTGTGGGATGTGACTGCCTCTCCATCTCCCTGTTTCATTTGTCTTGAAATATGGAGGATGGACATTGTAGCCTGATGTGGTTTCTGGTGAAGCAGTTATCAGCCCACATCTTGAGAAATTTTATTTCAGTTCTTGATATTGCGGTTCCAATCTGAGAATTTAATTCACTTGAATTAAATTTGACTTGAATTCCATGTGCAGGCTCTAACTGATATGGTTGACTTTGAAGGGAACACATTTAATTAGGATAGATTCCAATGCTATTTTTATCCTGTGGATTTATTTCATGGGATAATTTAATTCCATTCAGGGTACTGGCCTGAGAGCAGAGTCTTAAGGGTGAGCCTTTGAAAACCAAGTCCTGGTAATTCACAGAGAGCAAAGGGTACATTTGGGTCACAGAGGGTGTGAATTTGATCCAGAGAGCACAGTGAGAAATGTGGGAGCATAGGACAGCCTTGTTTATCATACATGTCCTGGGATGGCCTTTATCAGAGCTAAAAAGATGAATGACGCCTGAATGACGCCTCTGATCTCTCCAAATAGAGCTGTTGTTATTTGGCTGTTTTATGTTTTTGTTTTTTTCTGGGGGAGGTGTTTCTTTTGCAGCAAGTTACAAAGGTGGTACCACTTGCAAGTCATCATCAAATGGGACTTTAGAAGGTAGTGCCTTATGCCTTTCTTCTCTCTCTCAGCGGACTGTGCCTTGTGTGAGAGGAGACAGGCCAGTTACATTCAAGCGCTTTTCTCCTTGTGTTCTGACCGTGATTCTCAGATGTGTTCACTTGCGTTCCATGGAGGAACAGAAGCCCAGCTCTTGGGAGTTACAGCAAGAAAAGAGTCTGCCCCTTTGCCTTTGGTTGGAAGGTCTGGAGCCTTGCTGTGGCCCACAGACCAAGAAAAGAGAGGGCTGAGAAATAAGCAATCAGTCACTTTGCTAAGGGAAAAAAAGACTATTCATTCCTTTGTCTGGGGCTTATTGGCTGACTGGAATCCCAGACAGTGCTCATGAATAATTTACATGGGCACCGACTTTTTTCCAGAGTCAAGCCTTACAGAAATGGGGAAAACAAAGAGGCACGCATCCCATTTACCTGCCTGCCAGTATTATGGGCACCGTTTTCTATCGTGTTTCATAAACTGTGTCAGAGGAGAACTCAGACATCATTTGACGTGTCAACGCCTAACTCCCAAAGCCAGCCAGCACACGTTGGATTTGCTGTTTCTGACAAAGCATGGAATGTATCTACAATAGGTTGAGTGAGGAAGAATTTATAGAAGAGCCCAGTTTAAGTTTTGATTCCTCCTTCCCAGGTTATACTTGAACACAGCACATTTCAACATACACTTTTCAACTCATGCGTCTGACTGCTTTGTGCCCTGTGCAGTTCTCATCATGCGGGCTGCATGGATATCAATGGTAATTTGCCATCCCATCGTCCAGATGTGGAACTGGCCTCAGAGGCTGACTGCCAGACCTGACATACTGTTTTGTACTCATATACTTAAACAGTACATTAACTTTTAAAGAAAATCACTTTTTTTTTTTTTTTTTTTTTG
>NW_006799583.1:121906-156788 GCF_000442215.2 Lipotes vexillifer
CCCGCATCCCCTGCATCGGCAGGCGGACTCTCAACCACTGCGCCACCAGGGAAGCCCTAAAGAAAATCACTTTTGATTTCTCCTCAAATTAGAGAACAATCACTACCTAATTTGACTTTTTTTTCCATAAATTCAGAATTTGGAAAGATTAGCGATCTCCCTGCCAGATGAGATCTATCAAGCTAGTCTCTGAGCACAGCTGTGAGACATTGTATCTGCATGAATACACCAACCTCTATATCATCTGACTCTTGTTTCTCAAAGATACCATAAGGGACCATCAGGTTCCTTGCTGACTCCACATACCTGTGTGATCTGAAGTTAGCTGAGTACCATTTTGCTCAGAGAGGCCATGCTGAGAGAGGCCACCTCTGTGTTTAAGAATTCACAAGTCAGGACTTCCCTGGTGGTCCGGTGGTTAAGACTTTGCTTTCCAACGCAGGGGGTGAGGGTTTGATCCCTGGTCAGGGAGCAAAGATCCCAGATGCCTCACGGCCAGAAAACCAAAACATAAAACAGAAGCAATATTGTAACAAATTCAATAAAGACTTTAAAAATGGTCCACATCAAAAAAAAATCTTAAAAAAAAAAAAAGAATTTACAAGTCGTCTGTTTCCAAATCAACTTGTGTGTTTGGGTCCATGGTGAATATCATGTGCTTGAGTCATTGTTCTCTGATATCTAGCTCTTCCCCCTCTTGAAAATTGTGGCAACAACTATCTGATTCCCATTTCCTGGGACCTTTCTTACTCCTAAGTATTTATCAGCAGAGTTTCAGAGTTCCCAGATGTCTTTCATTTGAGCCTGGAATTCTGGACTCCTATCTACAGTGGAATTCGATTCTATATTTGTATGTATTCTACTCACTCTAGTGAGAAAGGTGGTCTTTTTAGATAAAGTAGAAAGTCAAATTTAGGAGCTCTGTTTTCCCTTTGCCATGTGATAACATCGTTCTTTCTGCTCCAAGAAGTAGGTCTACTCTTTCTTGATCTGCATGCTGCAAAGACAGCCACAAATTGTCGTGTTTTTATCTTCACATAGTCCTTGTTTTTTCAGGATGTGCTAGCCGTGGGATTTTCAATACATTAGTAACTTTCACTTTGGATTTTGGCTGTGAGCTCTTACTCAGAATTATTACTGGAGCTCCAAACATTTTAGTCATATTCCTGCCTTCTCTCTTCTTAGCTTGTTTTGCATGTTCTGCCAGATGATGGGCTCATTCAGCGCCCGCTCGTCCGTCACCAGAAAGTGACTTCAATCCCTAACTCCTGAGATCTTTTCAGAGGTGTGATGGAGAGCTCTGAGGATTTCCAGCTTGCTAAAATAGCTTGACGTGTCCCCCAAATGAAGCTCATCCACCCCCATTCTCCTCCGTTGCACAGCCCTTGGGGACGTTTGACAAGAATTTATTGAGCATTGACTCTCTGCCAAGGATATGGATACAGTGATAAGCAAAAACAAAAGTGCTCCCTTGTGGAAAGTATGGTCTAGTGGGCGAGAAAGACATCAATCACATAATCATACTAATCAATCACATAATCATACTAATGATCATACTAATCATACTAATCATACTAATCATACTAATAGAATCATACTAATCATACTAATCATACTAATCATACTAATCATAATAATAATACTTCTTCTGTGAAGAAGAGAAATGCATTGCAATGAATGAGAACCTCCCATAGGGTGATTCAATCTGGTCAAGGGAAGGTGGGTGGAAGATTTTCCTAAGGAAGTGACTCATGAGCTGAGGTAACTAGTAAAGAGTGAAGGAAAGAGCGTTCAAGACAGAAGGAATAGCAAATGCAAGTGCCCAGTGTCAGGAGGGAGCATGGCAAGCTCAAGGGCTTTTAGAGAAAGAAGTCCAGTGTGGTTGGAATTTAGGAGGCATATCTTCCCACAACTGACGTTTCAATATCCTAATGTGGTCACTGTCCTCTGATGACTTTGAGATTTTTTAGGCACTCCTTGTAAATAATTTATTTAAAAGTTGGGTAAGGCTAGTCATGTTGTCAGTCGCTGGAGGAGCCATTCACTCACAGTCAGTTTCTTGTGTCCAAATCTATGTGTTTGTATTCAAAAATGGAATTATAAAGTGTCAGAACTAGATGAGACCTACAAGATTACTTAGTGCCGAGTTCCTGGATAACAGATGAAAGAATTCAAGTCTGAAACATCCAAACAATAAATTGCTTCTCAGAATGGATGTTTTCTTAGGATGGCTCACTTGCAGCTTGTTTTTCACCTCCAGAAAAAAACATTGCCATTAGAAAATTTTGTTTCAGTTTTCAGCATACTGCTGGCCTGAAGGGCTAAGCAAGACATTCGGAAGCATGTGATATGGTCACTCCATTTCAGTGAGGAAAATGCATTTGAGCTCAGAACATAATTACTGAGCTCCCACTTGTGTTAGGAGGTATAGATACAAAATGAGTAGATGTGTTGTCTGCCCTCTGAGGTTCTTTCTGTGGGGTGGGAGAGATAGCCCGTAAATAATAGCAAATGGGCTCCAAAACTGGAGTATGCCCAGGGCATTATGGGAGCACAGAGAATGGCCACTTAGCTTAAGACGGAGATTTAGGCAAACTTCCTATGGGAGGTGATGCCTGAGCTGAGTGTGGAAAGTTAAAAGCTGAATAAAATTAAGTAGGGTGTTTAGGTCGGGCGCAGACTTGAACAAAATCTGAGAAGTGTGAAAGTCCCTGGTGAATCTGTGGGTGGAGTGGAAAACTACTAGAATTTTTGTAGTACTAGAGCCTAAAGATTGAAGTATGGTGGAAGAATAAGGCCAGAGGGGTTGACAGAAATGAAGTTATGCAAGGCTTAACATTCTTGAGAAGTATGAATTCTGTATCACTTAGGATTTGGCACCATTGCCTGTCACAGGAAATATAAAATGACAGTGGCTTAAACTAAATAGAAATGTATTTCTCTTCCCTGTAAAGAATCTGGAGGTAAGGTGTCCAGCTCTGCCATTAAGTCTCCATGGAGTCCTCAGGGACGCAGATTTCTATCTTTTCTATTCTGCCGTCTCCAAGGTCACCTCATGGTCTAAGATGGTTGCTGCAGCTCCAGAAGTCATCTCTGTATTCCAGTTCCAGGCAGTAAGAAGGGCAAAGGACACTCCTTCCAGCTGAGTCGGCTCTCTTTAAGGATCCTTCCTGAACTTCCACACAATACTTACCATGGAATTGTCCAGAACTTGGTCACATGGCTGTACCTAGCTTCAGTGAAGGCTAGGAAATTACTACATGGCTATGTTCTAACTAAAAATTGAGTTTCTCTTATTAAGGAAAAAGAAGGAGAATAGTTATTTGATAGAAAACCTGCACTGTCAGGTACAAATTTCATACCAGGAAATTTGGCTTTATGTAGCAGGTAAAGGAGAGTCTTTGAAGAATTTTCAGCAAGTTGCATGACATGAGTGAGTGGATTTATGTTTTACATGTATTTGGCAGGGGTGGGGGGAGTGTGTGGACATGTGCATGTGGGCAGCAGGGGAAGGTTCAGTGTGTGGCTGTTACGGTGCTCTGGGTAAGAAGATAAGGAGGCTCTGAACTAAGATATTAATGGTAGGGCTGAGGAGAAGGGCATACATATATGAGATACCAGCAAGTAGAACAGACAGGGCTTAGTGACTAGGTGGACCCAGGGCATGAATGAGAAACCTGGGGTCATTGCTAGGTGTTTAGTTAGAAGTTTGAATAGATGATGGATGGTACCGTTAGCTAGGAGAGACGATGAACTAGGAAGAGATCTCAGCAGAAGATGAAGATGAGAACTAGAAACATAAGATGTCAGGACTTGAGACACATTCCAGTGGAAATGCTAAATGGGCAGATGGGTTTGAGTCTGAAGCCCAGTGAAGGGGGGCCGGAACTAAATATTTGGAAGTCATCAGGACATAGCTGTTAGTTCAGATCATAGGACTGGATGAGATCATCCAACAACAGTGTCTTAAATGGAACACTGAGCTAAAGACAGAACCCTAGGGAATCAGGCCCCTTTGGAAAGCTGCCTAAAATTGGCTCTGTGGTTACACAAAATACCGATATACTGCATCATTTAGAGTATGTGTCCCCAAAGTAAAATTCCATTTAAAATATAATGCTACAAAAAAATAGAAAAGCATCACTTATTTTAAAGTAAGTTTGAGAGGCAGCATATATTCTTTGAACTGAAAGAGTGCTGGGCATGGTTTTCAGAAGGACCTAGGTGCTAGTCCCAGCCCTGCTTCATGCTGGTCCTGAGGATGTGGGTGGGTTGCTGAACACTCTGAGCCTGTTTGCCCTTCTGTCCAATGGGGTACCATTGACATAGCTTTCCTGTAGGGTGTTGATGAAGCTCCAGTCAGGTGGAAATGGAAATGTGAAAGCTCTTTGAAACATGCCACGTCGATAGAGATTATTCTTTGCATACATGCTATCAGCAGATTTGCACTTTCTCTGTAGCATAGGCTTGAGCTGAAATTTTGCTCATGATGTGTCCTCAAAAATAGAGAATTCTTCACAGAAATTGGAGTTGTGGCTTGTAAAATTCAACCCTCTGAAGACCAATCTTTTTTGGAGGCATGGGGATCGTCAAATAATCCTTTATTAAATTATTTTTCTTTGTAGTTCTTGTAGCTGGGAATTTCACCACACAACTGTTGATGTCATCTGTGATGTTGTGAGGGGGGCAGCCATCAACATTGCAGCCCACAGATGGGCAGTCCCCAGGATATCTTTAATGCTTCCAAAGAGTTCTCTAGCTAAAGATGGATGCCACATCTGTCATGCAATGTTGACAATCTCATCAAAAGTGATGCAGCCACTCTGTTTGATGTTTTTCTGCTTCCTTCTGTCTCTTGGTGATTCCTTGAGGGCTTTGATGACCAGAGGCAGAGGCAGAAGGTACCATCTTAATCTGGGCCTGTCTGTTCTGAATGGTCAGTTTCACTGTAATCTTCAGACCCTTCCAATCACCAGTTGTCTTGGTGATGTCATTACCAACCTTTTTTGGAGACAGACCCAGGGGGCCGATCTTGGGGACTAGAGCAGATGTGGCACCAAATTCCCCATCAGTGCACCTCAGGTATACGACTTTGATCTCATTGGGGTTGAACTTAGGCAGCATGGTGGAGGCGGCTGGTGTCAGATGAACCGGGATTCGGGATGAATGAAGAAAGTTGCACCCTGGCCTCCTCTGAGCCAAAAGCTGAAAGGGGACCAGTCTTTTTACAGTAAACTAAATCTGATTATGCTTTCCTTTCAAGCCAAATAATTTTCTTTGCATTTTAGCCATATTTTGATATCATGTATAGTTAATATAATTACCATGTACTTATCATAAGTCCTTAAGATAGTTTCTTAGGAAGCCCTGGAGCATTGGGGACAGATTGTAAAACTTGAAGACTATACTGTTGCATTTTGTTTAAATGTCAGCTGCCTCTCTAATGTATGGGGGAAACAGTCGAACTCATTTTGAGTTTACTTTTTCTGGTATTGAAGCAAATTTTTTTTTTTGTTCATTTGAGGGGCGATTCAAGAACATTTTTGGACCATCACTGGAGTAAATATCCTGGTACAATTTCTCCAAGGATCCAGATTAATGACAGAAAGAAATTTCAGCCCTGAAACACTTTGTTTCTGTACTTCACTTATTAGATCAGAATACTGATCCTGGCATATATCATCAGTGTTTGACCTTTGCATGAACAAAGGCTGTGGTTATTTGGGACTAATTGATATATGTGTTAATTGATTCCGCTGGCTAATGAAATCAGACCACCAGTCTTGCTGTATTCCCCACCAAATTGATCCAGCAATCTACTGCTTTATTATAATTAAACACAATCTTGGATTCATTTGCTAAGCTGTAAAAATATAATTGTTGATCTTTAGGTACCAGATGAACACTGCCATTTGTAAAAAGTGATTCAGTTGTACAGCTAAACAAATGCCTATGAAATGCCTACTTAATGCAAAGCTTTATGTCACACCCTCAGAGACTAAAAGAAGAATAAAGGAAGGCCCCACCCTCTAGCTTGGGTTACTTATTCATTCCTTTCACACTTAGGTGTTGAGTACACATCGTGGGCCAGGCACTGTTCAAAGCTCTGGAAATAGAGCTGACAAAACCACCTACCCTCCAGGAGCTTAAATTCTAGCACAGGTAGTCAGACAAGCAAAAAGTAAGTATATTGAGTATCGGGGTGATAAACTCCGTGGAGAAAAAGCTATGTCAGGGAAGATAAAGTTTGAGGAGAATGGTTTTACTGTTTACACAGAGGATTAAGAAAGGCTTCTCTTGTAAGGGCTCTTTGAGCAGATGAGCAGAGACCTAAGGACGCAAGGAAACAGGCTATCTATGAATAACGGGGGGAAAAGCATTCCGGGTGGAAGGAATGGCAGGGACACTGTGGGAGGGGCATGTGCTCTTCGAGGTCAAGGATGGCTGGACAGAGAGGTATGGGGCAGAGCAGAGGAGTTGATCCAAGCTCTCTCCCTGATTCTGCCACACAGAATAATAGCCATGTGTGCTGAGCATTTATCTCATGAGGACAGACACCTCTGTAAAGGAGTTGCACCTATTTAATTTTGCCTTCTTATGACATCTCTCCAAGGAAATGGTGTCATCCTTCTTTTACAGATAAGGAAACTTGAGGCTCTGGGAAGTAACTTGCTCAAGGTCATGCAGCCTGTGGTGGAACTCTGTCATCCCACCTCAGCTTTGAATCCAGGAAGGTGCCAGTTCCTCCATCCTCCAGGCCTTGGAACATGCATTTCCCTTTGCCTGGAACGCTTCTCCCTCTCTCTGCCAAGGGAATGCCTGCTGATCCCTGCAGTCTCTGCTTAGTTTGTCACCTCTAATGGGAAATTCTCCTGGACCCCCTTGCCCCCCACCTCTATCTGGGTTGGGTGCCCACCCTCTCTGCTTGCACGGTGTCCTGTAATACCCTTCCCTCAGCATCCTTCCTGGCCTATGCCTCTCTGCGTATGGGCCGCCTCGTGAGAGCAGGGACCATGCCTCTTTAACCCAGTATCTACCACTATTATACTGGTCCAAACCCATGATTTGCTGAGAAATCAAGGTAGTGTTTTGTTTGTTTGTTTGTTTGTTTTAATAAATGAATGCCTTTTGAGAATTTGACCTACTGAGAAGAATGTTTGAGCATCCATAATAGTATTTTTCAAATGATCGTTTTAATTCTTATGGATTTTAAAATTTTGGATTTTCATTTTGATGATAACATACATCTTTCACTCACTATAAAGATAAAATTTCTTCCTTGTGATTGTAATTCTCAAGTGAAAGATATTTCATAGGAAAAGACGTGTCTATCAGTGTTTCTTCACATGTTCTTTCAAAAGGAGCTGTACCGTACTTGGGTTTGAGAAACAGTGGTGGTCTCTGCCATGACCCTTCTACACTGGATGACTTAGATCCATAGAATTTGTAGAAAATTTAAGTTGTGTACTTTTCTGCTTTAGGTGATGCTAATTCCTCTCAGATTTACATCAGGTCTGTCTGCTATGTTCAGAGGACTTCAACAGTAAATCTGTTCCATTTTTTTATGCCTTTCTGCTAAAAGGAAAGGTAAAAACTTGTTCAAGATCATTTTTACAAACCAGACATTGTTTTGTAAGTTCCTTAAACCTATCATGTATATTTTACCTATATGACTATGTTAGAAATCCTGGTGATTTCACTTTGTTTACAGTTATGTGTAAGTTATCGAATACCGGCTGTACAAAGATATTTTTCTCATAAAGATGTGTATATACAGTCTTGGGTATATGGGTATACATTCGTTAGTGAGAGCAATGATTTTCCCCTGTGATTTTTATTTTTAAAATAAAATTGATTCTTCTCTAATTACGAAAGTAATGTATAGTAACTGTTGAAAATTTAAAATTAAATAAGCTATAACCCTACCACTGAAAGATAATCATTTTCTTCAGATATATTTCCTTAGAGTTTTAACATGTATTTACTTTAAAAAAAAAAAAAAGAAACAAAATTGAGGTCATACTATATATACATTTTTAACCTGATTTTTTTTTTTCACTTAATTTGTCATGACCGTTTTCCCCTATCATGAAAGTCATTTACATTCTCTTTTAAACCTAATATTACATGATACAGAGTGGTCTACCATATGGACCTACTTAATTTATAGTACATTTAAGTTGCTTTATTAATAATGGTGAATTTATTATATCCTTGTACACATCTGTTTGGATCAGTCTTCGATTCTTTTCCTGGAACAGATTCCTGGAGGTATTACTGCTGAGTCAAAAGGCATGCGTGTTGTTATAACTTTTTTTCCTGGGGTTTGAGGGACCTGGGTGCCAGTTCTGCCTTGCCACTTGCCAGCTGTGCAATTTTGAGCAAGTTATGTAACCGCTATAAGCCTCAGTTTCTTCACTGATAAAATGCAGATCCTAGAAATGCACACCTGAGTGGTGCATGTGAGGCCTTTAGCCCAGAGCCTGGCATGTAGTACATGCTCAGTAATGTTCACTTTTTGAACATTCTTTGGAAAAATGCATCAAAGCACATGTTTTAATGATGAGTGTTGGTGTTACCCAGTGGGTTGTATTTGTCTTTCCACTTCACTCCACCACCCCCCCCTGTAGATCTTAAGTGTACAATTTGGTAGGTTTTGATGAGTGTACACAATATGTAATCAATTCTCTAAATAACAGATAGAGCGTTTCCCTCATCCCAGAAAGTTTCCTTGTGCTCCTTTCAGTTAATCCCTAATCACCCCAATAGGCAACCAGTGTTGATTCTATATAGATAGTATAGCATGTGAATATCCATATTAGGATCCTGAAAATAAAACCACTTCTCAGTAACGTCCTTGTGAGTATAAGAGGATGGGGTTCTTTAAGGTGACTTTGTGAGTGTAGTGATGGTCATGGTTCAGAAGAAACTCCCCAGAAGACCTCATTCCTTGTCAGCTTTACTCTCTGTAGAGAAAACAGTTCAAGAGGATAAACATCAGCACATCAACAGTGGTTGTCTGAGTATCTGAGGGAATGTAGGTGGTTTTTATTTTCCTTTTAATGCTTTTCAAATGTTCTACATTGAACAAACATTGTCTTTTTAATCACTAAAAGTATTATTTTCAAAAGGGAATCTCAAATATGATATTGAATATACCCCAATACGAGTTTTTCAACATGATTATATCAAAAATAGGTACCTTGCTGCTGCTGTACCAGTTAAGCTCTGTCAAGCCTTGGCCTTCAGGCTGTGATCACTCCTTGTCTGTGAGTCATCATCCTAGTCTACTCAGGCTACCATAATGATCACCATAGACTGGATGACTTAAACAACAGAAATTTATGTCTATACTTGTAAAATCTGGGAAGTCCAAGAGCAAGATGCTGGCCATTTTGGTGTCTGGTGTGGCCTGTCTTCCTGGTTTGCAGACAGCCACCTTCCTGCTGTATCTTCACGTGCCTGGTGGAGAAGAGATAAGAAGCAAGCTCTCTAACGTCTCTTCTTATAAAGGCACAAATCCCATCATGGGGGACGCACCCTCATGACGTTATCTAACCTGAATTACTTCCCAGAGGCCCTATCTCCAAATATGGGGTGGTCAGGGCTTCAACATATGAATTTGGGAGGTATGCAACCATTCAGTCCATCGCAGTGGTTCATTCATACATTTATTCAATTTTTGACATTTTCTATTATGTGAAGCAAGGTGCTTTGCAACTACTTGATAGTACAAAATCTACCTGGAAATAATTTCAGCCCTGAGGAGAATAGTACCTGCTGGAGTGGAACACAGCATGGACTGACGCGAGAGAACAGCTGAGGATTAGATGAGGGCATTGTCATTCTTTTGGCTCACTGAGCCGTGTATGTTAGTCTTGGAGGGTATGTTTTCCAGTTGTGTTGAGACCAAATCCTCCTCCTGGATCCCAGTACTGAAGCCTGGCAGGAGAAATAGCTAAGCGGAACGTGGTATTACTGTTTGCCTTTTGATAAATAGTCTGCCTGAAGGTGGAATTTTTTCCATTGTCTTGCAAACGTCAAATTTTACTTATCAGCAAACTTCCTAAGAAGAAATATAACTTGGTGCAAGCACCCTGTTACCATTTGGCAAAAATGCCCAGACACTGATGAATTTCTGGGTTCAGCTGCAAAGAAAAGTGAGTGAAACTGACAGGCAAACTGCCCCAACACCTTGGAGAATGACATCACTGAGGGATCCGGTTCCCAGAGTGTGTGCATGGTGCTCAAAATGGGAAGGTGGCAGTTTGACTGTATGACCTTTCATTTCTCTTTCCTCCCTTGGCACTGCTCCTCCAGCCTTCAGAATATCCCTCCAAACCTGCTTTTTCACGTATAGAATCTCTGTCCTACATTCTTGATATTTCCCTGATGCATGTCCCACTGACACAATTTTTGAGCCTTGGGATTGGAAGGGAGTTCACAGTTATATACCCTTCTTTTTCAAAGCATGAATACCTAATAGCCTGCTGAGTGGTCATTTTGTCTATATTTAAACACCTCCAAACAAAAAGGAACTTGTTCCCTCCACTTTTAGGCATCAATGACTTGGAAATTTCACCTTTGTATCGACCCAAACAGTATCTCTCATTCACTGGTTCTGAACCACCTATAAGGAGGAAACTGAAAAAGCACAAATCTTCTAAAAGAAAGCCTTTCAGATATTTGGAGGCAATCTGGTTCTTCCAATGTAGTTTACCTGTCAAAGAAGGAAATATGATTAGTGTGATATTGTTCATTCTGGTTATCTTTTTGCAATCACTGATTTCTGAGCAATCATAAGCCATCCATGTAATTTTTCATTTTTGATTCAGTATCTGTTTGATGTGTTACATTCTTCTTCTCTAGTAAAATCAGCAGCATCATAACTAGTAATTGGTTAACTCAAATGAGTTGTGATGTTAATAGCTCATGTTATTCCTCTTAAATAAGACTTGGGCTTTAGTTGAATTTTGTTGATGCTGATTATAGGGGTAGCAGGCACGGTGGGAAGTTGATTGTTGATGTGACTTTAGAACAGACTCTTCTGTGCTTCCCTGGTGGCGCAGTGGTTGAGCGTCCGCCTGCCGATGCAGGGGACGCGGGTTCGTGCCCCGGTCCGGGAGGATCCCACGTGCCGCGGAGCGGCTGGTCCCATGAGCCATGACCGTTGAGCCTGCGCGTCCGGGAGCCTGTGCTCCGCAATGGGAGAGGCCACAACAGTGAGAGGCCCACGTACCGCAAAGACAAAAAAAAAAAAAAAAAAGAATAGGCTCTTCAGGAGCGCGGTCCATCTACCCGAAGGAAAAAAAAAAAAAAAAAAAAAAAGAATAGGCTCTTCAGAGTTTCCTTTTGCAAAGGTGAGGCAGAGGATGAGCACAGGTGTGGGGATGGGGGAGATGAAGACCTGAACACCTCGAGTTAGAGGTACCGGTGGAACGCCTAGTCAACTGACCCATCTCAAAGTTGAAAAAACCAGGCTAACGTTGAAGACAGTGGCCATAGGCTCCAGGTTGATTGCGTGGCAACAGTGTGCAAATGAGACAGTATTGACTTACAGTTAAGAGCAAGGCTTTGGAATCAAACTTGGATTTGAAACTTACCTCCACAGTGTACTAGCTCTGTGATACTGGATAAACTCTTTAATTCCTCTAAGTCTCAGTTTCCTAATCCATAACATGGGGATGACAGTTCTGCTTAGCCCATGAGGTTATTTTGAGAATTCAGTTCATGCTGCTTGTTTATCCCCATATCTGATATCAGTTAATTCTCCATACATGTTATCAGTTATAAAGAAGAAAATGATCCAGGGAAGAAACTTGAACAGTGAACCCATTTAAGCGGTGGACAGATTTAATAAGGAAAGGTTAAATAAATTACAGTATACCCTGCAGAATATTATACAACTATTGAAAGAATGAATGAGTTAGATTTACATTTATTCACCTGGGTAGTTTTTTCCTGATAGATAAATCAGTGAGAAAAATAAGTTAAATGGTTCATATGCTCATTTAAGTCCCATTTTTTGCTTAAAAAAAAAAAGGTAGCAAAACCCAACTGTACATAGATACGTGCATGGAAGAAGTTGTAGGAGAGCAGATACAAAACAAGTCTGGGATGGGGTGGACAGTTCTTAATTTTTCGATAGGTATCTTCATAGCGTATCACACTGATTGTAGTGAGAATGTGTTACCTTTGTGATTTTTGAGAACCAATATTTTTAAATGAAATAAGCAAAAGGAGTGGGGGATGGGCAGAGGAAGAGGAGAAATCAGTCAGTAGGGAGTGAAAGGGAATTGTCAGCAAGGGAAGAGATGTTCTCCAGGGGGTGCAGGATGAAGAGCCAAGATCCTCAGGCTCTTTCTCTCATTTGTCACGGCTCTATCAGGGCTTGGCATCCAGAGCTTTGGTTTCCTTGTTCATTTTCATTTGGTATCCCTCCACTTCTGGCACATGGTATAGCAATATTTCTTCTTTCTTCTCTTCATTTCTGTTTTATTTCTAGCTACTGAGCTTGTCCAGAGGAACACATTGGGGGAGATAAATGATCTGAAGATGGGTATCAACAGGCTATTAGTTATTGACTAAAGAGCAGTGTTGATGTAACTTAATTAGATGAGTTAATGCATACATATGATTAAAAAAAAAAAGAAATGTTGTCTAAAAAGATCACAGTGAAAGCTAAGTCCAACTTCCTGATTTCTCTTTCTCAAGACAACCAGTTACCCATTGCTTGTATGTCCTGCCAGAAATGGTTTACATATACACAAGCTCTGTGTTTCCTACCGAAAAACAAATGGTGCTATAGGATACACTTGAAGATTTCCTAAGCCTTTTGAAAGACCAGCTATAAACTCCTGTAAAAAAGCTAGCAGTTTTGAGACTCCTCCTCTTTTCCAAGCAGGGTCTGTGGGTGAGGGTTCAAACCTGCAAAGAATTCTGCTCTTATTGGAGAAACTGTTCAGGTCTTGTTGAGATCATGCAACAGGCTTATAAAAGTTTATTGCAGTTATATAGCTACAAAGAGAAATTTATTTCCAGTCCCACACGTCGTGCAGCTGCATCAGTGGTTATGTTTATAAGGGGATTAAGGAGCAGCGGCACTCACGTCCACGCTGGCTGCATGGTGCTCACTTTGCTTTGGTGCAGTGTGGTCATTTACCAGCAGCTTCTCAAACCCCTTTCTCTGCAAAGCACTGGAGCAGGCACTGGCAAAGGGAGGAAAAATCTCTGTAAACATGTGGAAGCCTTCCAGATCTTGTGAATTAAGCAAGAGCGGGTGTTAAATCTTCGTTTAATCCAAGCAATGAGAAGCCAGCCCCTCCCAAGTTTGCCCTTAGTGAGGATTTTAACACTCCTTTGACAAAGAAATGGGACGGAGCAATAGAGGAAAGCAGGTGATAGTGAGTCATGAAATTCACCCTTTAGAAGAACAGCTCTTGCCATCATGAGCCCTTCCTGAGTGAGGTACCCAGGGCTCTTGTGTTAATTCTTGAAGGAAGGGAGGGAGGGAGGGAAGGAGGAAGGAAGACCAGTTTTTTTGGTTAGTGTGTGTTTGTTGTAATTCCTACACTGGATGCTGGAATTGAGAAAAATACTCTGTAGCGGTGAAATTAACTTAGGACTTAACTTACAGCTTGGGAGGAAAATTTTGACAAAGCAAACCTGAGATCTAAATGCTGTCAGGCTGGCCGCTTTATTTCTACTCTAAAAAAAGAGGGATTCAGTTTGGGCCTAGAGAACACTGAAATTTGGTTTTCTTGTCTGTGAAGAGACAGGTTCAAACCTGTCAGAGGCAGTTGCTGAGTTTCCTTATGACTGACTTATATGTGTAGCATTGATTTTGTTTTTTTTTCCCGTAAGAATCTGGATGAGTAATTCAGAAAGTTAAAAAATAGCAAAAAAGAAAGAAATGAGAAAAGCTAGCCAAGGTCTGCCCCACATGCCAGGAAGGTCCACACAGACGGGAAAAATCTGTGAGGTCTCTGTTTCTCCCCATGCAAATACTCAGCCGCAATCCGCAAAGCTTGAGTGCCCTATCTATTCAGCTGCCATTTAAGAAATAGGACTCTGTTCTCCACAGCTTATTCCTTGGAGTTTCAGAGTGTAAAATATGAAGTGTGTATAATCACAGTTCCCAGCATTTCTTGGCATTTCAGCTTTGGCAGCAAGAATGGGAAAAACTGAAGCTTTTATGGCTGGGAAGGCTGAGTGTAATCTTTGTGCTGTGGCACTACCAAAGGAAATGAGTATGTTAAAAAGCACGTTCCCTCTGAAGTCTGTCTGAGGGGCTGCTGGGCTTTGTTCAGTTTGCTGCAGCTATGGTATATTTTTATGTTCTGTTTGCATGAAAAGAAAGAGGAAGCATCGAGGGCTTACTACGCAGAGCATTTTCACAGTATCTCACTTGATACGTGATCCAGGAAGGGTGGCCTGGGTCACACCTGGTGTGTAAAAAGTTAACTCTAGAACTGATAACTTCCCAGAGAAGCTCAAGATACTGTACTCCCTAAGAATGAGTTCTCAAGATAACAACTCAGCAAAGAGTTAAGATGAGAAGAATTCAGGAAAGAACAAGCACTTTCAAGAGAAGAATTTCAAGAAATTGCTTTAATTCTGAGTGGGTAGCTTACATGGTGAAGAGGTAGGTCAGCCCCGTGTCTTAGTTTTCCCAGGGAAGTCCCAGTTTGCTCCTGTGATTCCCCCTGAATAGCGCCCCCCCTTTTACTCAGAGGCCCATTTTGGACAATACACTGAACAGTCACCCTACAAAGAGGTGTCCACATTCTACAACTTTTTTTTCTGTGAGATGGCAGAACCAAAGAAAAGGGGATATTTTTTAGAAGTTTAGAGGGTTCCCCTTCTGTAGGAAAGGAATTCCCCCAGCATTTTCTTTTCATGGACTATTCTCTCCCAGGCCATGAATTGGAAATTTAGTTATTAACCATTTAAAAGTATCTTTTTAGCATTGGTCGCTATCTTCATTTGAAAGACACATGGAAGAAAATTGCTTTTCCCCTGAGTCCCATGTTTTATGTCCTTTGCATGATACTTTAATATATTTGCATGAGAGATAAATTTGTCAGTAGTCATAACTTTACGGGTCCACATTCATCTGTTTATTTATGCATCTGTTAAGTCATTCATTTATTCATGCAGCAAATATTCATTGAGACCTACTTTGTGTCAAAGGATATCATAGTGACCAAGATAGGCCAGGACCCTGCCTACAGGAAGCATGTATTCTAGTGTAAGCATATAAAAAAGTAAAAGTAATTGCTTGTGAAAATGACATGGAAGGAAATAAGTGCATTTTTCATGTTTAGTTTTACTCGATAGAGCTAAAGAAAGGGGAGATGAGAGAGACAGACAGCTACCTCTCTGTCCACTTCTTTTGTGGCTGAACGGGGTCTCAGACTCAAATAGCTTCAGAATAGGGACCAAAGGGGACACTACAGTCCCACAGTTCTAATCAAATAGAACTCATGTGTCTGTACAACTAAAGTTCAGTTTAAAAAAGAAAAACAAGGAACCCAAGGCCAGACCACATTTGGCCCTGGCCACTCATTCACTTCCTCCAAAACACCCAGATGTCCTTTAGCTCCACATCAGTGCCCACAGGCCTGGTTCAGTCTTCCATTGCAGTAGGTCCCCTTGTGGGTCCCCGGAGGAAACCAGGGCAGTATGTATTAGAATGTTACAACCACAGGGAGCTTTTCCACCTCACTTTGGAAACACTGAACCATCCCTCCAGAGTTTGGATGGCAGCCAGACTCTGCTCCAGGAAATCTGATGGAATATCCCAGCACTGGCAGAAATGTCACGAAGATCATCTTTCATCATGGAATTTCTACACACTTCTGTGGAGCTCCTGTGAGTCAGCAGGAGGAACTCCACCACGCTGTGGCCCCGGGCCTCAAATCAGAGGGGCTGTGGCAGTTTCCCAGCCCCAGCTGGGGGGTGTCGGGGGGGTACGTGGTGTTACCATACATGCCAGCCCTGGAATGCAGGCTCCTTCGAGTGGGCGATGATGACCCTCCCAAGCCAAGTCTGAACGCCTTGGCTTCTTGAGTGGGCTCTCTCTGGAAAGCTCATCTTCCCTTCTTCTTTAGCCATCACACACCCCCTGCCACTCTCCCAGAAAATTTCTTTTCAGTGCCAGGAGTGAGTCTCCTAGAAAACCAGACACTATCCTTAACCTAGACTTTCATGAAGGACGGGAGAGGCTATCAGTCACCTGCCCTATGGCTCCATGGGGCTCTTTCTCAGACCAAAAAAGAAAGAAAAAAAAACAACCCCTAAGAAGGAACCTGACTACCTCTTATTCCCTTTGGCCACACAGTGACTCCTCCTGAACAGACATTTAATGCAGTAGGAAAGTTCCTGCAGCCAGTGGCCTTCCACAAAGCCTCTTTTAAGGCACTGGTGTCTTCAAATGGAATTACCTAGACTCTGTTTTCTTTGAAGGTGAATCAATATGCATAAGTCGTAATTTCCCTGTTAGTAGCTCCTTCCTTTTGGTTCCCCCAGCCTTTAACACAGCTATTGACAAGGGGAATGCCTATTGAAAATTACTGTATACCCTTGATTCCAAGTAACCAAAGATCACAAGATGCTGATGGTATCTGATATGATGAAAATGAGGATACTGGCAACTGGCAAGTTTTTTTGTCGTTAGTTTCAAGAAACTCCCCTGTTGCAAAAGCATTAAAGGGGATGGAGTGGGCACAGATCTTAGCATCAAGGTAATACAGAGGTTGGAGTCTTGTTCTTCTCTAGGTATTGATAGGGGTTTGGTTTTTTTCCCCCTCTCTAGGCACAGTGGTGGAGAATGGCTTGGTTAATGATATTATTAAGGCCATCCTAGTGACATCCATCCAGGAAGCAGAAATCTAGATGGCCAGAAAAGCGTATGATCAGCTGACTTTGAAAGCTCTTCCTTTTTTTTTCTGTGCTAGTCAGGCTTCTGCATGAGGACAGAATATAAGGGCAGTGGTATGTGCAGACACCCACATTTTCCACTGTGTCAGAAAAAGTCAGCCTACCCCTCCCCAGTTTCTGTCTTGGTAGATTTGTGCTCCTGGTCATTTCTTTCCCCCAAATGTGGGAACCCAATCTCAGATAAGAGGAGGTTTGGCATTACATAGGATAAAGGTGAAAAAATGCTGGTCAGGTGGTTGGGTTTGTCTCACACAGGAGGCCCTATGCCGTAAATGGTCTTTCTTAGATGGATTTCTCATGTCTGTAAATGTATCTCAAAGAGTGGAGCTTGAGGGCATTACTTCACTCAGAACTTATAGTCAGTTTTTTTGCTCTGCTCTCAAGACGGTGCTACTAATTAGATTTGTAAGCATCCCATTTGGCGGCACTTCTTTCCCATCCACGTTCTCACCTTCCCAAGGTGAGCATTATTCTGAGTCATGTCCAGATTCCTGTAATGTGTTATTAACATGGGCGGTAGGGCTGCGTCAGTCCAGGGTCTGGAGAGCTGTGCAGAGGCAGAAGGGAACTTCAGAAAGAAGCCCCAAACCCTGCCAACTCTCTTCCAAGGTGCCAAGCCTCAGCCCCCTGCCAAGAGATTTTGGTTTCCAGGAATCACATTTGATGCAGGTTGTGAGTTATGGCATCAACGTGTGTTTGTCTTAAATGGACCTTTTGGTTTGGAAAGTACCCTTCACCCTGCCTGACATACTGTGGTGCACTCATTTTCCCTTGTTTGGCTGGGGTTTGCAACATGCAGGCTCAGAGTAGACCATTGTTAAGTCTTTCCTTGGCCTTTGTTTGACCATGAAGGAGCCGTCTCCACCATTCAGTTACTCATTCAGTTACTCATTCAGTATGTCCTGCACATCTGCTTGGTACTGGGTTTGGCTCTGAAAACCAAAAGATACATAAAACAGGGTCCTTGCCCTCAAGGCTTTAGTCTATTGGGGGCTCCAAACACATACATAAATTGACAGCTTAAGGCATGGTACCATAAATGGTCAAAGTGAAACGAAAACAGGATGCGATGAGAACACAGAAAAGGAAGCTATTAATTCTGATGCAGAGGGTCAGCAGAGGCTTTGGAGAAGAGATGGCACTTGAGCCATAGGTTTTTAGTTAGCAGCAAATTATGGAAATACTTGCCAGGTAATTGGAGGCCTGGAGGCAGGAAGTGTCCTGTGCTGGGGAATCATGAGGACTCAATGTGATTGAGGGACCAGAGCAGGGGGCGGGTGGCAGTTGAGGTAAGTTGGGGTGAGAACGTGGAAGGTTTTGGATGTGGGCTAGGAGGTTTGGGTTTTATTGGCCTGTCAGTTGAAACCATCAGAAGCTTTGGAGAAAAGAGACTAATAGGAAGTAAGTGTGCTGTGTGAAACAGAGTGCAGAGGAGCGAGTCCAGAAGCCAGGAGTTCAGGTAGGAGTCCTTGGAGTAAGTCAGGCAAGACCTAGTCATGGCTTGAAGCAAGCCAGTGCCAGCGATGGAGAGAGGAGGGATGGGAGATGGAGTGGGGGGAAAGCTGAGAGGACCCTGGTGAATTGCATATGGGTCCCAAGGAGCAGGCATGCAAGATGACTCCGAGATTTCCCGCAGAGAACTCTAAAGCTTTTTTTTTTTAACATCTTTATTGGAGTATAATTGCTCTACAATGGTGTGTTAGTTTCTGCTTTATAACTTTTAACTGAGTGAAGACAGCAGTGGGTAATGTCCAGTTTCATCCTTTTGGGTTTGATGGGTTGAAACATCCCTAGTAGCTTTGCCCCCAAATCAGTTAATGGCTAACTTCTCAGGCATCTCTGGATCTCCAGAGAGAGGTGCCAGGGTAGAGGTTTCAACTTGGGAGCCATCTGTCCAGGGTGATATTTGAATCCACGGGCTTCCACTGCACAACTGGCCAGACCGTGTGCTGAGCAACTCCAGGGAATGCCCCTCCGTCAGAGTCTGTGATAATGTGTGTGATGACTATGAATTCCCTAGGCAATGGTGGTAACACGTCTTGAGAAAAGGGTGCCTTTCTCTAATTTGCACAAAGGTGCCATATGGTCTAGCAGCTGTGCTGGAAATAAACCCAGGCAAGGGCCAAGAACAGAACCTCAGGGAACCGCCTACCCTTCAAGGGAGGGTGGAGGAGGGGCCCAGAAAGGAGACACTTAGGAGTGGTTAGAGACGTGAGGAAGACTGTGTTTATTAGCTGCTTTGGAATTTACCTGACAATGTAGTCCCACTCAGTGAACTCCCATCTTACTTCGGTTTAAGGATTCAGGTGGAGCCCCTGCAAATAGTATCCCTGAGTTTCCCCTTTTCACATATCCCACAGGTTTCTCCCCACCCCAGCCAATGGGAGAGTTAACAGTCTCCATCCGGTTAGGACCTAGAATTATCAGTTCTGTGGCTCTGCTCCCTGAGAGCCAATACTGGGCAGGTGAGCAACATACAGAGTGAATAGATGTCTCTGGAGTGCCCACTCCAGAGCGTCCCCCGGTGGCTCCAAGAGGGCGCGCCATGTTCGCTGTCCCTAGGAAAGGACACGCCCTCAGGCCACTCACCCCTGTCACATTCGGCCCCAGCCGGAAGTCAGGAGTTGCTGGGGCCACTCCCAGCCCAGAACAGGCGGAACCTCTCTGATGGCCCTGAGTCCTGACCTCTGAGGGCCTGGAAGGGCAGAGGAAGCTTCTTGCCTCCAGAGCCATGCAAGGAAGAAAAGGCATCCCCAGAGCAATGGCTTGGAGGGTGTCTCGACTCATCTGTGGCCTCCCCGACGTGTGCCAGCAGGATGGCGTGAACGCTTTTTGCAGAAGAGAAAGCACGAACCCCGCCTTGGCTGATGAGTCTCTCCCATGTAGACCTGTCGCTGCTGCCTCCCGGCATCTGTGACCTCGTTTGCATCGATGGAAAGTTACAGGAGGAGAGAGAGCACCACCTTCCTGGCCAGGAATGTGTCACGTAACCCAGACCAAACATTCCGAGTTCACATCTGTGTCAACAGGACCCAGGCCCTATAGGCAGATAACACATTGTTCAGAATGGCCATAAAACTCAAGAGTGAAACTGGGGTTCATCAGAGTGGATGGAACTCCATGGCTTGTACATTACCTACATCAGTCAGTCAGAATGTTCTGTTTCAAAATAATCACTTTTTTCAGATCTTAAATGTTGGTGATTTTTCTTTCATCAGCTGACCCTTTATTTTTAATTTGAATGAGGAAGACTCCCTTCTCCAACAGGGAAAAAAAAATCACTTGTTCTGTCTCTGGGGCTTGCTTGTTTGGTTCTTAACCATAAGTGAACCTAGGGCCCCTGATTTCAGAAGCCCTCATGAAGTCTTGGGATAATTTCCTACACTACATCCTGAAAACGCGGGCGATTACATAACCATTTTAAAAGAAAGGTCTCTGAAGCAGAGAGGAGGGGAGAGAATTTTTCCGTGGCTTCAAAGGGAAAATCTAGGAGCAGAGCCCAAGAGGCTGAGGTTCAGGAAATGTGTTCTCAGACTGCCTTCTCTGGAAAATACAGGGAACCACTGGTTCCCAGTGACAATTTTGGATTTATCAACTTTCAAAAAGAAAGTAGTCCCATATGATGGGAATTGTGTTCTTTAGTTTTGGCTTAAAGGATTTTCTGAGATTTTAAGTCGATTCTTCTGTAATATTCTGTCCCTCCTGGTTTTGGAGTTTTCCATGAGATGCCTTTTACACAAAACATCAGATAAGCTTTTCAACTTGATGAAGGACTTCAGGAATCTAATTATTCCTTTTCTTCCCGGACTGACCTTTTAATTTTATGCAAAATGTACAGGGGTAATTTGTCTTGTCTGGTTATAATACTACACTGTTGTAAGGATGCTTAATCACCAGGCACACACATTAGTCATGCGCTGTTGTAACCTACAAGCCCAGCTTTCTTATATTAACTCTAGGACTAGATTGAGAGCCAGAGTATTGAGTACAGCTGGTTGTGTGGCACAAAGAAGTCACCAACTGCAGAAAGCAGCTCCCATTATTTCTTCCTCATTTCCTAAGCACCTGTTATGTACAGAACACCAACTAGGTATTTGAGGGAGATACACTGGCCAGAAGAATTTTATACTCAAGGGGTGTATGGGTAAAGGGCATGTAACCAGAGTTTAGGGTAAAAAACTAGGGCTTGTTCAGTTTATTCAGCACTTAGTTGCCCACTCAGCCCAGGCACCTTGCTCTGAGGTTAGAGAGCTGAATTAAGCATGGGAGGGACCTGCAAGGAAAACAACAATTACAGTCAGTGCAATCAATGCTGTAATTAGAAGTATGCAGCAAATTCCCCTGGAGCACAGAGGAGAGGCATCATGCTTGTCCAAGGAAGGGACGCAGGAAGTTTCCGAGGCACAGAGGCTTCAGTGAGACTGAAGCGGTCAGACAAGCCCAGTAGAGACGAAGGAAGAAAGATGCTGGCCAGAGCTCCTCAAACTACCTGCAGTGGTAAACCAGTGGATTTTTCTTCCTTTCCAATCCATTTAGGACCAATACTTGTTATAAAATGTAATAAAAGTAAATTACTAGAGAAATGAACTTTTAAAAAGACATAAATCGAAGCCCAAATTTTTATTGGATTCAACAGACATAAAATTACTGTTGAATAGTTGTAAAAGTTTCCACATGCTGATTCTCAGGTTTTCTATTTACTTCATTGCTACTTCATTCATTTTCTACTTGCTTGTGGGCCAGTAGCAGTTTGCAGGTGAGTACCAGGCCGCAGACCACACTTTGAGTAGCGCTGCTCTAGGCGCAGAGAGCATTTGTCCGCCAGAGAGCACGGTGCTCATCTGGGAATGCAAAGCAGGCGAGGACAGTGTAGGGAGAAAGTAAGGCTGGCAGGGCAGGCAGAGGCCCAGTGGTGGAGCATTACTGATGCTGTAACCAGACAGGAGCCCCTTACCCTTAAAGTTTCAGACGTTCAAGGGACAAGATCAAACCTGTAGTTCTGAAAAAATAACTGGTAGGGCATGGAGAATGGAGGAGAGAAGGGGAAGCGAGACCAGTTAGGAAATGCAGTGATCCACCTGGGAAGAGATGGGCTGAATAGAGACCATGGCGGTGTGGCGCAGAGAAGGCATCCGATTCTAACTATAATCAGGAGGCGTAATTGTCAGTTCTTAGTGATTGACTGGATGTGAGTAGTAGAGAGGGGATGTCACTGAGTCCCATCCCATCATTTTACAGATGAGGAAACTGAGGCCCAGAGAGGTGGCAGAGCTGAGGTAAGAAACCTTGCTTTCTTGCTTGGAACAAGTGTCCTTGTCCCTTGACTAGACAGTGCACCAGATAGTACCTGCATTCCAGCTTGACCACCTGACCCCCTGTGCTGCCTCTGAGGAGAGGGTAGGATGTGTGTCCCTCAGAAGGTTCTGGTGCACCAGGATGCCAGCCTGCACACTGCCCAGCAGCACTCAGCCAGCCGGCCTGACTGCCTGTGCTCTCTGCTCATGGCCACTGTCTTAATGACAGAATCCACTCCCAGGTTCACTGTGTCCTGTAGTAGTCAGTTGAATTCACATACATCCTGTTCAGGAAGTCAACAGAATTTTTAATATCCTCCTTTTACAGGAACACAGGTTGCTCTCACCTATCAGCCAAACATGAACAGGCAGTCACCAAGCAGGGCCAGTTTACCTTTCTCTCTTGGATGGAATTGGTTTGGTTCTAGATGGGACAGGAAGGATTCATGTCTGGAGTGGGGTGGACTTGAAAGTGTGTTCAGAGCCACAAAGGTTCCTGGGGTACTGTACTGGTCCTAGGTCACCTCCAAGACAGGACCCCAACAGGCAATGGCAGCTTCATGTCTGCTCCAGAGGTCCCAGATGGGTGCCAGGGTTCCAGCACAAACCAGAATCAACCAGATTCCTAAGAGTCCCCCATGTCCTCCCTTAATCCGGCTTCTTTGGGGTCTCAGGACCAAACCAACAGCAGATGGCGGAGGGGGCGTGCTCTTCAGAATATCAGCCATTGGGACTTCCCTGGTGGCGCAGTGGTTAAGAATCCGCCTGCCAACGCAGGGGACACGGGTTGGATCCCTGGTCTGGGAAGATCCCACATGCCGCAGAGCAACCAAGCCCGTGAGCCACAACTACTGAGGCTGCGTGCCACAACTACTGAAGCCCGCGCGCCTAGAGCCCGTGCTCCGCAACAAGAGAAGCCACCACAATGAGAATACCGGGCACCGCAACAAAGTGTAGCCCCCGCTCGCCGCAACTAGAGAAACCCCTTGCGCAGCAATGAAGACCCAACGCAGCCAAAAATAAATAAATAAATAGATAGATAGATTTATTTAAAAAAAGAATATCAGCCGTTTATTAGGGGCTCAGTAGGTGCAAAGCACGGTGTTAGGCACCAAAGGGAACTCAAAAATACAAAGATAGAAAAATGAAAACAAGGAGGCACCGCCTTGGAGATCACATTTTAGTTGGGAAAATGAGAATCAGAAAAGAGCAGCAGCCCGAGGCAGGATTTTGGAACTTGTACTCTCTACCTACCCCTTCCTTTGAATACCTGTGACCGTTGTTGGCTTCCTGTGGTAAAGGAAGGTGAACGCCAGTGCAGTGGCCTTGATAGAAATTCTTAAATGGAAGCATGGTACCCGGAGTTAACTGCTCATTTGTGAAAACACGTGATAAAAAAATATTAATAGATTTAGACACACTGAAAAGATACCTTCATTTATCACCATATTGTTTAAACAGTGAACAATTAGAAACAACATCTCCCAAAAGTGGCCTTGCAGGACCTGGGTTTTATCACATCATTGAATGTATGAGACCCATCTCCATAACTGGGTTTAGGTCCTAGATAATTAGGCAGGGAGAGGGTAGGAAACGAGGACTGGGTGTACCAGTGGAGTTTTATTTGATTGCATTGTGAGATGTGGATCCCATGTCAGTTCTTCAGAATGGAAATAAATGTCCCCAGCCACAGTGACGGTATTGATAGCCAGCGACAGGACTTAGTGACTTCTCTCTCCTCCTCCAGCTTATTCTGATTGAAAGAATGGATCACCTGTAGTGAACTGCCTGGCAGTTCAACTTAAACCCACCTTTTCTCGTTGTGCTGGGCAGGGCTGCTGATGCTGAACAGAGATCTTTGTTCCTACATCTTAGTGCTTCAGAAAGTGGTCTCAGCAAAGATGTGCAAAGGAGACGAAGGTGTTGGGTGATGGGGTTGCACCAGCTCTTGAGACATTTTGCTCGTTGTTGGCGCCAGGCTGGGGCACTGCATGGCACGCTGCTTTGGCTTCTTGCCCTCTTCCCCGCAGAGCCGTTTATAAGCCAGATGTGTCACTTAATAACCTAATAGACCTCCCTGGCTCAAACTCAAAAGCTTACCATAGTTACTTAGAATTTATAAAGTCCGTGTATCCTCTCTGTTGGTTTTGATTCTCATAAAAATCTGAAGTAACCGGCCATGCTGTTATCTGTTATGTGTTTCTTTGTTGTTGTTGTTGTTGATGAGGAAATAATAGCTAATGTTTCCATAGCACTTCAATGCATTGTGGGCACTGTTTTAAGCAATTCATATTTAAAACACTCATAATTCCCCATGAGACGGGAACTCTCGTTATCTGCGTTTCATGATAAGGAAATATACGCAGAGTGATTAAGTAGATGGCCCAAGATCACACAGCTAGTAAAGAATAGAGCCAAGACTCAAACCCAGGATGCCTGGCTCCAGAGTCCCTTAACCTCACACTACACAACTTCTTAGGAAGAGGCAGACAAAAGTCAGTCGAATAACCTCCCTAAGGTTGCCTGGGGGCAGGGGAAGGAAGCAGATTGAAAGAGGCAAATGGGGGCTGTATTGCTCCTTAAGGGCATAATCGAGTATTTGCCCATCCGTCATTCTTGGCCACAAGTCCAGATTTGCCCTGTCTTCAGAATTGATCACTCTGGATTTGTTACCAGATCATCAGCATGGACTATGGTTCCCTAGGAAATGTAAACTATGCCCCACTATTATTGCTGCATGAAACCTTATATTTGCAAAAGGTCTTTAATTGCCTCTGTAATATACATATGGGGATATGTATTATGTTGTGGCATGGATTATTTATGGAATGAAATCCAGGGTTAGTAACTGTTTAGACTAAGGTCAGTCACCTTGTGACCTTAACAGTGTTTTAACAGAGAAACTGAGGAGCTGGGGAAAGTGACCAAACTGAAATAGCCTTTATTTACTGGATCAAGATTAGTCCAGCATTTAGGCAAGAAGAATGTTAGTCTCCTCTCAAAAAGTATGTTCATCTGCTACTTCTGCTTACAAGTTTGGTGAGACTTTCTAAAGTAAAAATAAGATGCATAAGCTAAAAATACTTTTCCCCCTCATTTGTGAATTCTGTTGACTTTTAAGATCTTAGGAAGTTATGATGACTCTTAACGCATTTAGCAGATTACCTTTATTGAGAAGAATACTGCTACATAAAATTGGTGAGTCTTTGGACAGTGTCTCCACAGACAAGTACTCACATATTTCAAAGTGAACAACTTAAATGTCTGTTTTGAAAAACCTGGGCTCTTTGGTTACAAGACCAAGTGCCGGGAACAGACTGGGTAGGTGTTCAGGAGGAGACTAGCAATGACTTCTCCCAAGGGGAGATATATCTTAGGGGAAAATGTGATGCTTTGCACCTTTTCTCTGACATGCGCAGGGTTACGAGGAAATCAGTGAAGTGCCTTCTTGGAAAGGAACTCAGATGTGTTTTGCTGTCCTGAGTCCAGCCTGTGATCAGTAGTCTGGGAATGAGCTGTGGAATATTGCAGGCCTACCCTTGGAGTTTGTAATCTGATTGGGAAAAGCAAGACTTTTTATGCAAAACGTAATTAGAAAACAAAGCAGTACTGACTGTAATCCAGAACTAAGATGTGACGTTCCTATTCAATTCTGAGGGCCTGGGAGTGGTTCTGAATAGATGTCCTTGGGTTTTTTCAGAGACTTCCGTTTAGATGGCTCAGGTTTCTGCTCGGATGGGGAGAGCAGGTAACCAGATGAGACCTGTTGATTGTGGCCAAAAGTTCCTGTTCAGGTCGTCTGAGAGCTCCCTCGCTCCCCACCCCTCCCCTGCTCTTCCCGCCCCTCCCCTCTGAAATTGCTGTTGCATAAGGTATTACTTATGCTGGCAAAGATTTGTGTTTAGCCATTTGTCAAAAGCAGCCTGCATATCCCTTCCTGGGGTTGGGGCTATAAACTCTACTCCTTCCTGTCATAAAACATTCCTCCTCACCCCCTCCCAGCAGTATCCACGTCCCCCTTCACGTGGTCTGCAAGGCTGCATGTTCCTTCAGCAAATGGCTGCACCAGCTTCTGCTGCTTGTTTGCCCCAAGCTGTAACCCTGCAGAGGAGGGACATTACTGTTTCTTCGCAGTGGACTGGCTTCAGGGAACCAGCCCCAGTGACAGGATCTAGTGTCATTAGTCAGAAGAGCCCTGGGTTTCCTTAGAGGGAACCAGCCGCAGCTAGACAAGTTAAGATGTCTCATTGTCCCTTACACTGTCTCCATTGTCTCCAGAAACCATGGCTAGCATTGCCCTAGTGCTGTGTGCCCAGTAACGTTAACAGAGTTTCACTCTGTGAACCCGTTTGTTGGTATTGGCACCGTGTGTCCAACATAAACCTGGTAGGATCTGTCTGCCCCTGCCCATCACCCCCCCTCCTCCACAGCTGCCCTGATTGTCATTAAAATCTTTCTGCTTAGGAGGGAGCCATGCTCTGATTCCTCCTTATTGGAAATCTTTCCACCCTTCATCTTCATGCACGTGCCCTGCAGACAGCCAGCCAGTGAGGGCCTCCTCCCCGCCTACCGTGACCCCAGCTTGCAGGCTCTCAGTATCCCTGTGACTCATTGATGCTATTTGCGGTCTTGCTAGTTGAGAACCTCCATTTCCTTGTTGGATTTCTGTGGTTGGGAAGCCACGCTGCCCTGGCAGGTAGTTTTCCATGGATCAGCTGCACTCGGCTCTCTGCAGTCAGGGGGCCTGCGGAGTTAAAGCAAGATTCAGCTTGTTGATCACTTTGTGCCCCCTGGACCATCAAGTCCAGGTATGCCGTTGGGCCCGGCACCTTTTCTGTGTGGTCGGAGCTAGGCCCAATGGCCAGGAGTTCCCTGACCACCAAGGGGCTATCATCTCCTTGGTGTCTTTGTCTGAAGCCCTCCGCCCTGCCTACGACTCTCTCAGCGAATGCTGCCAGGTATCACGTAGGAAAGCGTTTTGGCAAGAAGTGTCGCTTAGAGAGAGGTTTTCTTGGCAACTATAAAATAAGAGTACTGTAAGGAGTGCTAAATAAATTTGTGCCGCTTCAGCCAGGGAATTTCAACCCTCCTGGGAGTGGGGGGTGTGGAAGGAAAAAATATATATCGAAGGCTCAACTCCCGGTTTGATGGCTCATTCATTTGATGGTCCTAAGGAGGTTTGTGATCTGCAGTGTGGACATTAACCAAACTCATTGCTTCTTGCATTTGTCCAGAGAGTCAACGAATGTTTTCTTTGCACTTATTTTTCCTACCATAAGACAAGGCAAGGGGCAATCTCTCAGTCCCTTTGCTCAAGTTAAGTTGGTCCTGTGTGTACACAGGAGTGAAGGTGGAAACAGGCGGCCTGCATATCAAGTGCACCAAACACCAGCACTGGATAGAGCCCAGCACCTGGCCTGTGGGGGTTAGTTCGTGAGTCCCTGGCCCCGTTTTAAAGGGAGTATAATAGCCAGACTCGCCACGGAGTGATTTTTGTGATCATTTCACATCTCAAATAGCTGTTGGGAAGAAATATGAAAAGGCAGGGGGAAAAGAGCCACAAAGGAGCCTCTAACGCTTCCTGGGTTGGGAATTGTTTTATCGACTTTCATTTACCGGAAAGTAAGTTATTTCGCATTTACCTTCATAATGATGAATGTTCATGCTTCATGTATTTGTTCTTAAGCTGATGTTGCAATAGATCAGCCTCACAAACACCAGATAGATTGTCACTTCATGAGGACAAATGGCATGGGGACCTCATTTAATAATTGGGAACGTTGCTTCTTTTAGCAGGGGCCTCATTTTCGTACTTAAGTTGGTTAAGACTACAGGGACATGTCGGAGGGCTATTGAAAATACCAGTGCTATCCACAAGCATTGGTAATTTCAGTGGTTAAAAAAATGAGCTTTTGACAAGCTCAATTCTGACAACAGGTCAGAATTCTGAGTCCACAAATGTTCACATTCCCTAAGCAAGTAAGGTGATTTTTTTCAACGTTCCCTTACGGCCTGGGTTCCAGAATAAATCCTTTCCATTCCTACCAGTAGATCACTTTCCCTCCACATCTTCCTTGGGAATTACAACCTTAAACAGTAGAGAGACCAAAGAAAAGGATTAAAGCCAAAAGATGTAAATACATATCTTATGACTTTTTGCTGGCTATCAAAGTAATACGTAATTCCTATAAAATTTAGAAAATACAAAAAAGGAAAAATCATTCATAAACATATAACCTAGAAATAAACTTGTAATCTTTTTCTTTTAGCTTTTCCCACCTCTCCCTTTTCCCTCCTGTCTGTCTTTCTTCCCTCTGTCCCCCACTCCAACAATTGTAACATAAGAGAATATTGAAAATACAATTTCGTGTTCTGCTTTTTTATTTAGAATCGTATCAGTCTGTAAATAAGTTGTGAAACCCAGCAGCTATAAAAAGATTGATAGATTTGACTATATAAAAATATGAAAGTTACCATAAACAAAACAGAAACAAGCTGAACAATAATATTTGCAACCCATATAACAAATTACTTCTATCCATAATGTATAAGGAGCCTCTAAAAAAGAATCTAAAAAATAACTCAAATTTTAAAATAGGTAAAACTTGTGAATAGGCAACAGACAGAAGAAATTCAAATGGCCATTAACCATATATATATTTTAAAGATTAATCTCAATTATCAGGAAATGAAGTTAAAGCAATGAGATCATTTTCCCCTAGCAAATTGGCAAGGATACAAGGATGATTACATCTAACCTGAATAAGGAAGCTAAATGGATGCTCTCGTACACTATTGGTGGGAGTATAAATTGGTGCCAGCTTTTTGGAGGGCCGTTGCTCAACATCTATTTAAATTTTAAATATTTATACCCTTTGACACCGCATTTCCACTTCTAAAAATTTAACCCTCCTACAAGAGTGCAAATAATGTTCATTACTCCATTGTTTGAAGATGCAAACAATTAGAAACAATCTAAATGTTCATAGAGAGGGGACTAGTTAAATTATGAAACATCTTTATAATGGAATTTTTTGTAACCATTACAAAGAATGAGGCAGATCTACAGGATATAGAAATGTGTCCAAAAATTTCATTAAGTGAGAAAAGCAAGTTAATTCCTGATTTATGGTAGTGTAGCATTAAGAAGAAAAGATTGGACGACTACGAACCTGTCATTTTCGCCATAATTTTTTCAGGAATGACCAAATTTTAGGTAATGAAAATAGTACTTGTATAATCCCAAAAGAAATAACTTTCAAAAGACAAAAATTCTGTCATAAATATTTCCCTGCAATTTTTGCCCTTCATACGATTTTAATAGCTTTCATAAAATTCTGTCATGGATATACCATAATTTATTTAGCTGTTCCCCTATTAATAAATAAATTAGCTTGCTTCCAAAATTTGCTGTTGTGTACAATACAGCAACAAACATCTTTGTAAAATAAGGCTTAAGTTTACACTCTCCAAATCATTACTTCATGTAGCAGAGGTTGACAGTTGAACCTAGAAAGAATCCATAAGATGGTTTTGAATGTAAAAGGGTAATGTTTTCTAATCCTTTTAAATCTTAACAGGACCACATATGATCCCCTGGAAGCAAAAGAGTTGGATCCCTACTTCCCAGCACTCAGCTATGCTACCCACTCTGACTATAATTTCTCTCTAGTGTTTGTGGTCTCAGTGTGAAAAAAACCAGGGGTGTTATCCTCAGGATACACTTCCCAAAGCTTAGTACCAAGCCCTCTCTTTTTTATTCCATTCTCCCTCCCCAGGTGAACTCATCCACACCCAGCTAATGACTTGCAAATTTCTATCCTTTGCCTGGCCTTTCATCTGAGTTCTAGCCATGTATATTCAGCTGCCCATTAAACATCTCCACTCAGATGTCTAAAAAATACCTCAGTATGTCCAAAATAAATTCTTTGAGCCAGAACATGCTCATACCTTCTTTCCTTTTACCTTCTACATCCTTGCATTACTAAATCCCATTGCTTTTTTTCCCCTAGTAGTTCTCCATCGATTGAGCTCTCTTTACCTTACTGCCCCACCCTGATCCAGGCCACCTCAGTTCTTTTCTGAATACTCCATTAGCTTCCCAGCTGGTCTCTTCAAGTTTTTTTCTCATCCCCTCTGACCTATTATCCTTCCTGTGGCTGGAGGCTTGTTGTGAAGTCAGATTAATGCTATCCTCCTGTGTAAGGCCTTTCAGTGGTTTCTTTTAACTCTTGGGCTGAAGACTGAAATCTTCCCTGGACCCTGGTATATCAGGCTCCTGCCATTTCCTGCCCCCTTCAGTATTCTGAGCCCCTTGCATATTGCCTGGCTCACAGATGGCACCCAAAGGTTTGTTGGGTGGATGAATGTCTGAATGTCTTCTCTGAGGTGACATGAATGGCATTACTATATCTAACTTGTGATAAAACCAAATTTCAGGCTTTTGTTATTTCAGTGACTTTTCAAAATTCTTTTACCAATTTAATACAGTCCGTCTTGCTTTGAAAAAATGTCAAGTTTATATAAACCCACATGTTCAAAACGCAAGCCAGCCCTAAATGGTTTTGTTTTGAAACTAAGATCATAATCCAAATTCACTCTCTTGGCAAATGCCACCTCTTAACTCTTGCCCACATGCCAGCCTCTCTTCCTTAGAAGAGGGCAGCAAGTTACCTTCTCAATATTTGACAACTAGAGAGGGATTTGCTATGCATTCCCTTACTCCTGTACCTTCAAGGATTGTGTGAAATCCAGTCAACTCCTCCATGCACAAGCTAAGAACCAAAGCAAAAAAAAATATTTTTCCAGAATTTTGATTATGCATTTAATAATGTGCACAGAAATGGCCTTTGGGCATAATTCAGTGTCAGGATATTTGTGGATTTTCAGATGGTTCTTGTTTCTCAATTGATGTAGTCCTCTCAGGAAGCAGTCTACTAGGAGGATTAGCCAGTGACACAATAGCACTGCATGGAAGTGCCTATTGTAGTGGGTTTGGAGCCCAGGCCTTGGAGGGAGGTGAGCAGAACTGAGTTCAAATCCTGACTTTATCCCTGGCTCACTAAATGATGTTGGTGTAGAGCCGACTTCATAGGGTTGTTTTGAAGGTAAAATAAGAATAGGGATAAAGCACTTAGCATTTAGTGAACATTCAATGTATGTTAGCTACTAATGACACTGATTGTTGTTGTTGTTATTATCATCATCATCATCCACAGAAGGTTTTTTCAGGTTCTCTGGACACACGCCCATACCCGCAAATGAGCAAACAGACAAAAAGCAATATACTTACAATAGTACATTGACTGTATATTGTAGGAAAACTAATAGCAAAGTTGTGCTTCATTAAAAACTTGTTGTCATTTAGATTTAGATATTAAAGTATTGGATAAATGAGATGACTTCATGTTTGGCGATTTGCTTCCAGATCTGGAAAAGGTGGGTCAAGAAGGGAGAAAATGCACAGCTGAAACACGATGGGGCATTGATAGCAGCTTTTGCTGTGAGATCACTACGGGAGTCGTCGTGTTATTCACTATACTTTTGTATAAGTTTGAAGTTTTCCAAGATAAAAATTTTTGTAAATACATTAAAAATAGCTACTGAATAGCCTCTTAGATGCATTCTTGTTCAGGCAGCCAGCTCTCAACTCACTGTCCTTTATTTCTTTTGGAAGAGTAACTGATTCTAGTGATCTAAGCAGTAAGTCTCTTGTCATTATGTTTTATGACTCTCAGAATAGCTCATGGTGGAAACAAAATAAATACAATTTCTGAATTTCCTTTGTCTTCAACCACTTTAGAATCCTCTCTGAAACCACTATGGGCATTTTAAGTAACCCTGATTACCCAGCAAGAACAATGTACCTTTCAGACCATCAGGGAGGATAAAATAACTCTTTCTACCCTTCTGTGCTTGCATTACAAAGGTATAGCTATTAAATACAAGTGCTCAATAAGCTAATGCATGATGAGCCCGTAATTGTGTATTCAGCAGTTCAGGATCTGAGCCTCTGCCCTGTATGAACTTGTAATCTTCATTGTGTAGCCTTGTTAACTTTGGCTGCTGAGTTACGTGTGGGCAGAGGAGGCTGAGGAACTCCAAAGCCAAAAACGGACCTCTGCATATTTCATATTCAAGTCGGGAGTCAGAGGGTGACTTTTTTGCTTTTTTATTGTTGTTGTTTAAGTGAAGATATCTATTTACCCTTAGAGCGGAAGCTGACCGTGGCCATAAATGGTTCTGTAACCTTTGCATCTGTTTGAAAACCCTCTTCCGTCTGCGTGTAAACCAGGGGAAAGGGTTATGCTTGGGTCCTCTCTGCTTTATAATTGCCCCTCCTAAAGCACTTTCTTTTCTCCAGCTTCACTAAAGCAAAGAATTTGAACTTATATTTCAGGGCTCTTCTTTTCCCTTGGAATCTTTCTCTAAGGGGTAAAGCACATGGGTTTTTATAGGTTTAATTACTTTGGAACAAAAGTCCCAGTGAAGTTTATGGAACTTACTTCCTTCCCCTAAAAATAAAACAGGCTCTGAACTGACCAGCACAACTCACTGTTATCCATCTGACATTCTTCTGTTTATCTCTTTGGTCAGCATCTTCTGCCAGCCCTGAGCTGAGACTGGGGAGGAATAAGGCTCAGCCCCAGCCAAGGGGGGGAGACAGGTACATAGACAGAGTCTTCTGGAGTGCAGTGAAAGGTGTGCTGGCGTAGGGCTCCGAACTGGGTGCTCCAGGGGCAGAGTTGACTAGCTGGGGACATTAGAACAGACCCCACAGTGGAGGCTGGAGATATTTGGGCTGAGGGCAGAACTGATAGCCTGGGATTATGTTATGCTCTTAATCGAACCCCCTTAGGATCCCAATTTGAGAGTTTTGTCCTATTAGGTAGCACCTGGTGTGAAACGAGCAATGGCATTTCCCTCAGGGCTGGTCCAGTTCTGAGAATGCCTAAAATGAGACTGCAAACTCAGGACTGAGGTAAATAACCTGCCTCTGTGTCCTGGGGCATCCTATGACCAGGCTGAGTCTCATCCCCAGCGCTGCTCGGTTCTGTGTCCTGAGTATCGGGGCTGTGTTCCAAGACTTCGGTGTGCAGAGGGCATTGTGACGGGCAGCTTAGAAAACTGATGACAAAGCACTTTTCTCTCCCCGAGCAATTCCTGCTACCTGCGACAGCTGCTGAGCAGTAAACAATCAAACCTCTTTACCTGGGTCGTTAGTGACAAGCTCTCCTGAGCAATCTCAGGCCAGCTCTTTAGACCGTTGTGGGTTTCTGTTAGCACTTGTTTCTGCTACCCAAGGAGATCCTTTCCGAGCCCTTAGCAGGCATAACGGCTTCAGGAGAGTTCAGAAATGCAGTCACCCTGTTTGGCAACGTGAGAGAGTCAGAGCGCTCTGGGAGCAGGACCACACGAGCCTGGACCGCTGGGCTGGAACATGGTGCTGATAAAGCCAGTCCCCAGGCTCGGGTCCCCGACGGCCTTGGTCTCTCCCGAAGCCACAGACTAGAGGTGGCTGGCCGAGGTTAGAGATTATAATGTTTGCATCAGTCCCCAGAGGAGCCAGACAACCGGGCGCTAATAGGGCCTCGGGTCTGAAACCACTTCTGGAAGAACAACTGTGTGAGACCGTGCTCTTGGCAGTGGCCATGACCAGTATCATCCTCACCCCCAACCTGTGCTTTTGGGATTCCGCCTTCACGTTGGCTAAACAAATCTTGCTCATGCTGGGTGTGTGTGTCTAGGGGTCAGTGGAGAAAGGATACAGTATCTACAGCCCACAGCCCACTGAAAGCATTGCTTGTGAGGGAAGTGGGATTCTGCTCAGGGAAAGGGGCGGGAGCCTGATTGGAGGACGGAGGCCCGGTTTGGGTTAGAGGCAGAGGAGCCTCGCTTTCCCGCGGTGGCTGCACAAGTACCCAGCACATCTTTGCCTGACACCCGGGAGACGCCTGGAGCGCAAGCACAGAGGGGAGGCTGGTCTGAGAAAGCCCTGCTGCTTTCACCTCGCTTATCGGGGATTCCTGGAAAACAGGACTTGGTTTTCATTCCTGGGTGTCTTCCAGTGACCACTGTCTGTAAGACCTGCGTGGTCCAGCTGGATCAACTCACAGGGCCCAGTGTGGAAACCAGTCTCGCCAGTTCTGTCATCACCTGCTTCCTCTGAGCCACAGCGTGATTCTGGGCTGGACAGAGACCAGCCTTTCCCCTCGGGGCCAAGCAGCCCAACAGACCTTTATTGTCAGAGCAGGGATGGGAGAACAGAGCTATGAGTGCCTCAACACAGCCCACTGGGGACGTGAAGCTCCAGAACAGCAGTCAGCAGCCCCCGCTGTGAAGATGCCCAGTGAGGGGCCGCCAGCACTCCTAACAGCACAGCCGCGGGAGGCCGCGGCCATGGCAGCCTCCCACCTGGCAGGCGACTGCAAACCTCCAGGGAAGGGTAGGCACCTAGCATCGCCTTCTGGCTGGGCAGCCTTTCCTTACTGATAAGCCCGCGTGGCCGCCTCCAAGCACGTCATTCCTTCAAACAGCAAAGCATAAAGGTGTCGCCCCATAGGCAAAGCTGCTTCTCTGGACCTCTCCCGAAGCTGAGCTTAGAGGTTGGCAATGACGTCGGTGTGTAGGACTCTTTCCCACTTTGC
>NW_006799583.1:156798-177599 GCF_000442215.2 Lipotes vexillifer
GGTGCCAGACCTCCGTCTTTAATGATGCCCGGATATGCATGGCGATGGGAGAGGTGGTGCCAGAAGCCTGTGTTGGGGAGGGGGTGTTCAGGGGGCACTGCCTTTCATTTGCAGACAGTTTTATTAGCATCCAACCCATGTTCCTGCCTCCACTGAGGCCTTTTACCAGACAGTTCTGCTGCTGGAAACGCACTTCCCTTAAGTGGATTCTGCTCCTAGGGGTTGGGCGAGGGACGGTAAGTGCCTTTTTGTCCTGTGCTCACCATAATATCTGAGGCTTCTATGTATCTGGGGTACACCTAAACAAACCCTTTTCTTACCCTGTTTTGCTTTTCCCTGGTTATTAACGTCCCCACTGACCCACTGAATCTAAGACAGAAACCCAGGGGTCATCAGTTTTGCTGCTGCTTCTCATCTCCCTCTAAATGGTCATCGAGCCTTAATACTAGTTGTGTTTTCACCAAAGCACTGCTGACTGACCCCCTAGTTTTCATTCCATCTGTCACTGTCCTCGTTCAGGTCATCTCTTCCCTGGACTGCTTCAGCTGCCTCCAGCTAATCTTTTCTCATCAGCTGGAAATCTTAATTAGAGAGCTTCAGTGGGTCACTTTCGCCTAATATCTAGATATCAGAATTCCTTAGTGTGGCATTCAGGACACTTCACAGTTTGGACCAAACTTTGCCTTCTAGCCCTGGCATTTTGATGGCCCCCGTGTTCCCATGCGAGCCCCCTCTCCATCCTTACTACACCACCTGGGGTTCCTGAGCCCACCTGCACCTCACACCTCTGCGTCTGCTCCATGCAACAGCCCTGCCCCCCTGCCCACCTGCCCACAGCGACCTTCTCACACCCCTTCCCCGTCTGGAAGATGCTGACTCATGTTTTAGGACCCAGCTCAATTTCCGTTTCTACTGTGGAAATGTCCCCCTCTCCTCTCACTAGAAGGAATGAATTGTTCCTTCTTGTGTCTTTCTCACAGCACTCGGTTCATACTTCCTTTGTGCCACTTGTATTATACAACAGTTGGTTCTGTCTCCCTCCCCAACCCCCTTCTCATTCTTCTCTCCTCCCTCCCCCGTGTGTGTGTGTGTGTGTGTGTGTGTGTGTGTGTGTGGTGTGTATGCATGTGTATGTATCTCTGTACACACGCATCTCTATGTATATATTTTGAACAAATATTTATTGAGTGCACTATGCTAGGCACAGTGGTGAACAAAACCCACCTGGTCCCTCCTCCATGGAGCTTACAGTCTAGCAAATATTTGTCTCCCCTTTATACTGTGAGTTCCTTAGGAACAAGGATCATCTGTACTCTTGATGCCTATCACAGTCTGTGCCACACAGTGGCCACTTGCTCTGGAATGTTCACCGAGTGAAGTCCAGTGGGTAGAGAGAGATGCCAGAGAACAGGGGGCGGGTGGGTGGATGTCTCATGGGCTTAAGGTAAGTGGGACACCTGGAAGTCACATTCTCAGTTTCTAATGGGCAGCCTATGTTTTGATATGTGGTTAGCCCATTCAGATGGAACCATCGTCTAGGAACCACGAGGCAAATGTCAAGAGCAGATCTAAATTTGTTGTCCAGATAACACAAAGAAGTGTGTTCCCTTTGAAGGGTGTGTGCAGAAAGCTCTCCCAGCTGCGTGATCTCCCGTCCCGTGACCCAGCTCAGCCAGGTGGATGGTGTGGGGCCTGGCTGCCCCACCACATGCTGCTTTTTGTTTCTTGCAGAGATCTGAAACTGGACAACGTACTTTTGGACCACGAGGGTCACTGTAAACTGGCAGACTTTGGAATGTGCAAGGAGGGGATCTGTAACGGGGTCACCACGGCCACCTTCTGCGGCACACCCGACTACATTGCTCCAGAGGTGAGTGTGCTTGCTGCTTGAGCAGCTTTGGTAATCCAGGCTCTCTAGCAGCCCCGTCAGAAAAGCCACACAGGCTGCATTGATGTGCTGCAGCCTGGTGGGCGGCATTGAAAATTGACGCCTCCAGACTCCTTTGTGGCTCATTGGGTGAATGATGGCTGAAAATGTCCTTGGTTCCTCCCGATACAATTTGAGTCAAAAAGTTTTGTAAACTTTGCAGTTGCTTTAGGGTTTAGCCCTGAATGAGGACAAAGGACGTTCCAGGCACAGCTATTTAATTTTTTTCTTTGCCTCTACTCAGTGCTTTGATCCCAGCCCCATTTAGCAGAAATAAAGACAAGCTCTTGAATCTTTCCCATAGGAGTGAGTGAGCCCACAGATATAGTTACAAAACCCTTTCCGGTTTGGATCTGCATATACTATTACTTTGGCCTAAGCAGGCCATAGATGTTTGATCACCTGGATGACAAGGCCTCTGAATTGACCCCAGGGAAAACAGACCACTCTCTAGAGATGGAATGAAACATGAATGCCAACGCAGGAAACTCCCTTGTTTTACTTCATCTCCTAATCCATCATTTTCCTTAGTCATTAATGATGCATTTGTTCATCAGATGCACGAAGTTCTCACATTACCCCTATGCACAGATCCTCCAGGAGATGCTCTACGGGCCTGCAGTGGATTGGTGGGCAATGGGCGTGCTGCTCTACGAGATGCTCTGTGGCCATGCGCCCTTTGAAGCAGAGAATGAAGATGACCTCTTTGAAGCCATACTGAACGATGAAGTGGTCTACCCTACATGGCTGCATGAAGATGCCACAGGGATCCTGAAATCTGTAAGTTTGGTGCGCTCAGCCAGCTTTTGAACTATTGCAGACCAGCTTGCTGAGTGTGCTTCTTGGGCTTTGGGTTTGTTTGTTTGTTTTTTAATACCACCTACCAGTAAGCTACCAGCTCTAACTGAAATCTGTGTTTTAATCTGTAGAATCAAAGAAGCAGAGTTTTCTCAGGCTGTTTTTTTCTCTTACACAATAGTTATTTTGGAGCCAATGCATGAGCAGTTGATAGCATTGTTTGCCATATATCAAGTAATTCTAGCACTTGTGGCTTCAGTGTAGGTGAAGTGATGCTCCCGCTTCATCCAGTCAGGACACATAAGGCCGTTGGGTCATGTGAACAGCACTCCCGGTTGTTTCGATACGGATTGTGTTTCTGTCAGCAACATCGAAGGATGAAGGGGCCTTTCCCGTAGTGCTGGGAGAGGAAAAGAGAGGTTTTCCAAAGTTGTGCAAGATCTCATTTGCTTCCATGTTATCCTTGTGCAAGTCAGGTGCCAGGCCCAGGATTCAGGTGCAGTGTAGAATATCACACTGAAAAAGTCTTTCATTCGTGCATTTAAGGCATTGTGCTGGGAGCCTTATTTTCAAGTGTGGAAGAAAGTGGATTTGACGCTTTATGTTGAAAATAAGAAAGTAACATGTAATGAGAGAATAACATATAATTTGAGTCAGTTATGTATTAGAAAATCATGTATTATTTCCCACGAAATGCATAGGAGGACTAAAGATGAATATTCTTCAGATAGGGAAAAATCAGAATAATCCATTCTCTCCTGGATAGTGTCTATGGGATAAGAATCACTTTGCTCAAATCATATCCTTTCCAGTGATTTGAGACAAAAAAAACCTAAATTTGGGAAGTATTAGCCATGCTGGTGAAAGACTTGTCTCGCTTTAGAAATTGCCAGTCATTGGAGAACAGATTTGAGGATATGGGGAGGGGGAAGGGTGAGGTGTGATAGGGCGAGAGAGAGACATGGACATATATATACTAACAAACGTAAGGTAGATAGCCAGTGGGAAGCAGCCGCGTGGCACAGGGATACCGGCTCGGTTCTCTGTGGCTGCCTGGAGGGGTGGGATAGGGAGGGTGGGAGGGAGGGAGACAAAGAGGGAAGAGATATGGGAACATATGTATATGTATAACTGATTCACTCTGTTATAAAGCAGAAACTAACACACCATTGTAAAGCAATTATACCCCAATAAAGATGTTAAAAAAAAAGAAAAAAAGATCTGTTCAGATGAAAAGGCAGAGGTGCAGAAACAGAGACTATGCTTGTCCCTGAAGAAGTGATACAAGATGACTAAGAAATGTCATTTGAGAGAAGGGGAAGGAACAGCCCTACATTAAAAAGTTAAAGGAATAGGAGAAAAAACAAACCATGAAGTCAGTGTATAATTATAGCTGATGCATGTATCATGTTTTATAATGCAGTGCTTGGATGATTAAGCAAAGAAACATCAGGATAGGAAACCTAAGATGGAGCCAGAAACAAGGTCATTGCTGAACTTGTATGCTGTGAGTTCTACAATGTTTGATGGACATGGATATTTGGTCCTCAGCAGCCAGTACAGACTGGCAGTCAGGTGAGTACAGCTGTTTGCTCAGCTGGGGGCCTCAGTTCAGACTAGTGTTCTCTGAGAACATCTTTGCTTCTTCCCTAAACTGTTGTCAAAGGAGAAACTAAAGCCATTTAAAACTATTTATTTATAAAAATGTCTTACATTTTACATACAATTTATTCTTGAGTATATTATATATTTCATGGACATTTGAGATTTATTTTTCCATTATATTCTCTAACTGTCTAATGCTGGCATAGAAAGTAGTCATTAATTTCTAAATAATTATTTTTTAAAATGTGTAATAACTTCTCATCTACCCAGTCATCTAATCCTCAAACAGTAATAATTGCACCTTCTTATTTCTTGTGGCTAAAGATTTTTTCTTTTCTTTTACCTTATTACACTGTCTAGAAGAGCACTGAAATATGGAAATATAATGCCATTCATGGCTGAGTAATATTCCATATATGTAATTTAAAATGTTCTAGTAGCTACGGTAAAAGAAAGTAAAAGGAAACATGAAATTCATTCAACTGGAGGGGTGGGATAGGGAGGGTGGGAGGGAGGGAGACAAAGAGGGAAGAGATATGGGAACATATGTATATGTATAACTGATTCACTCTGTTATAAAGCAGAAACTAACACACCATTGTAAAGCAATTATACCCCAATAAAGATGTTTAAAAAAAAGAAAAAAAGAAAAAAGAAATTGCCAGTCATAGGGACTTCCCTGGTGGTCCAGTGGTTAAGACTTCACCTTCCAATGCAGGGGGTATGTGTTTGATCCCTCCACAGGGAGCTGAGATCCCACATGCCTCACGGCCAAAGACCCAAAGCATAAAACAGAAGCAACATTGTAACAAATTCAGTAAAGTCTTATTGAATGGTTTAACAATGGTCCACATCAAAAAATAAAAAATCTTAAAAAAAAAGAAAAAGAAATCTCCAGTCATATAATTAGCGTCATTTTAAGGACATTTTGTATACAGATCACTGTGTCCTGGGGCTGATGGGATGATTGTCCCTGAGAATTCTCTACAGTGGTCTTTAGAGACCACATCATCGTGTGAGTTGAACATTAACCCACATCTGCTTCTCTCAACTTTTTTATTTCCAATTTTTAGGAGTCCTCAACCTCTTTCTGGCATTTAGAATCCTCTTAAGAGAATTCTTCCTGACTAAATCTGGGACCTAGATTTCACCCCTTTTAACTCAATCCCTGTAAAACCTAGAACAGGCACCAAACAATGTTAAGATCATATGGAACTATTAAGATGGTTTCTTCTTAACCAGATAAATCCAATTACTTCTTTTTTTACTTTTATTCGAGTAGAGTTGATTTAAAATGTTGCGTTAGTTTCAGGTGTACAGCAAAGTGATTCAGTTATATATATACATGTATTCATTCTTTTTCAGATTCTTTTCCCATATAGGTTATCACAGGGTACTGGGTAGAGTTCCCTGTGCTATCCAGTAGGTCCTTGTTGTTTATCTATTTTATATGTAGTAGTGTATGTATGTTAATCCCAAGCTCCTAATTTATCCCTCCCCCAATCACTTTAAACTATATCTTTGATGTATATAGACATATTTTTGGTAACTAGAATATATGTTATCCAGGAATATCCTCCCTCCACAATCTTTGTTCCGGGAGAAAACAGAGCCTCTGGTGCCTAAAGAGAATCTACTCTTCAGTGTGGACTGAGTTGTTTCCTCTGCTTCCTTCTGGGAAGCTGTGAACCACTTCACTTCCCTTTATTTTGGCCCCTTTCTAATGCTAGCAGCTCAGCGGGTCATGGTAGCGGGTCATGGTGTCTCACTGGCCGAGCACTGATTTTCCTAAGTGGCTCTCTGTGTTCTGCCGGGAGTCTCCCCCTAGGAAGGAGCTTGGGTTTCACCCCGTGGCGGTCTTATCTCCCAGCTCGGTTACATTCTGGCTGAGTGACCTTGATGAGCTAACACACCTCTCTGAATCTCCGTGTCCTTGCTCATAAAATCTTATAAAATTGAGGTAATAAAATCCATGTCATAGGGTTACTGTCCAGATTCAGTGAATTCATACATGTAAACCACACAGGAACACAGTAGGCATTCTGTTTCTTCCTCCTTCAAGGAGTGTACCTTAAAAGTGATTTTCTGGAAAACACGTGTCAGAGAAAATTACTAAAAAACAGTCACCGAGAGGATTTCTGAGACAGTTTTGTACATTTCAGCCTCCAGACCTAAAAATAAAAAGTTTCAATGCTGTAGCTGAGGAAATTCAGCTGTTCTTGGCAGAGGACTGAGACATCTAAACAGAAGTGTGATCAAAGAAAAGAAAGAAAACAGTGAAGAACTCTCAAGACTTGGGGCGAAGCACCCAGGAGGGAAGGGTCAGGGCGTGGTGGTGAGGAACCTGCCTCCAGAGCAGCGCTGTCCGAGGGCAGATATTGACTCTTTCACCTGCTGGCTGTGGGACCTCGGGAAGATGGTGCAATTTTGCCACTCCTCGATTTCCACATCTATACCCTCAGGCTCTGAGATAATGCGTGGAGGATAGTTGGAACAGTGCTGAGCACAGAGTAGGTGCTCAGGAAGCAGCCACCACTGTCATCAGTGAGAGCTGGGTGCATTTTTATTATTTTTTAATTAATTTATTTACTTTTTGGCTGCGTTGAGCCTTCGTTGCTGCACGCGGGCTTTCTCTAGTTGCGGCGGGCGGGGACTAGTCTTAGTTGCAGTGCACGGGCTTCTCGTTGCGGTGGCTTCTCTTGTTGCGGAGCACGGGCTCTAGGCACGTGGGCTTCGGTAGTTGAGGCTCACTAGAGCGCAGGCTCTAGAGCGCAGGCTCAGTAGTTGTGGCGCAGGGGCTTAGTTGCTCCGTGGCATGTGGGATCTTCCTGGACCAGGGCTCGAACCCGTGTCCCCTGCATTGGGAGGCGGACTCTTAACCGCTGTGCCACCAGGGAAGCCCTGGGTGTATTTTTAGATCCTTTGCCCTTTTTCTCTGAAAAATTGTGACTCTATTTATTGTATTAGGAAACCATTTAAACTGCTTTCTGGCTGTAATTGCCACTTGATTCAATTAGACCATTACAGTTTTTTTTTTTTTAATTGCTACTAGAAACCTAAGAGATTATCCATTAAAATTCCTTCATTTAATAGATGCGGAAACTGAGGTCCAGAGAAATTGTGACTCACCAAAGGCCATTCAGCACATTACTTAAAACAAACAAATAAATTAGAACCCTTGCACAACTCGCATGGGAATATAAAATGATGCAGGCACTGCAGAAAGTAATATAGCAGGCACTTCCTCAGAAAATTAAACATAGAAGTACCATATGACCTAGCAATTCCATTTCTGGTTGTATATCCCAAAGAATTGAAAGCAGGGTCTCGAACATATTTGTACATCAATGTTCATAGCATTATTCACAATATCTAAAAGGTGGAAGCAACCCAAGTGTCCATCAATAGATGAATGGATAAACAACATGTGTTAGTCAGCCTTACAGAGGAAGGAAATTCTGATGCACATTATAACCTGGATGAACCTTGAATGAATTATGCTTAATGAAATAAGCCAAATACAAAGGGACAAATGTATGATTCCACTAACAGGAGGTACCTAGAATAGTCATTCATAGAGACAAAAGCAAAATGGTGGTTGCCGAGGGCTGGCGGCGTGGGTGGGTGGAGAGCTAGGGTTTAAGGGATGTAGAATTTCAGTTTGGGAAGATGAAAGAAGTTCTGTAGGTGGATGGTGGTGATGGTTGTACAACAATGTGAATAGACTTAATCCCACTGAACTGTACACTTAAAAATGGTTAAGACGGTAAATATTATGTTCTGTATATTACACCACAGTAAGGAAAAAACCCTGGGATCAGAATCCAGCTTTTCCTGACTCCCAGTCCAGGGTTCTAAGCTAGCTACACCTGGCCTTTCCCCATTTTTCTTCTACGTCTCATTAATAAGTGTCCTGTACCCTTAGAGCACCACATGTAAGCACCCAGATTACTCCCTGATGTGATTCTTTCCACTTGTCCTAGAAGCATGAGCCACTGGAGGAAGCGACCAGGGTCCTGTGTACTTAATACCCACAGAGCAAGAATCTGCCACCTATTTAACTTTCTGTAAAGTAAGAGAGAACGTTTATGATAACAATGTCAGTGTTATTTAAAGATTGTGCATTTGAATCTTTCTCTTTTGACCTGAGATGAGCCTGTGACCGTAGAAGGAGAAACTGATACTTTAGGGAATTAGGATCCCTGTCTGGTTCCATTCGGCAAATACTTGTCAGGTGCCTTCCCTTGGCTTGGCCTGCGCTAAGTGCCGGGAAGCAAAGACGAAAAGACACGGCCTCTTCTGTTGCTCACAGCCTAGTAGGAATGAGGACACGTAAACGGATACTTAGCTGGCTGCCGAGGAGGAATGATCAGAACTCTCTCTGGGGTCAGGGACAGGGAAATGACATAAGGACAAGGCAGAGGAAGCGGCATGTAGGCTGGGTGCTGAGGAACAAATAAGCGTTCAGTAGGGTTGACAAAGGGGAGAAGGGTATTCTAGGCAGAGGAAACAACTTGTGCAAAGCCTCGGAGGGGAGAGGCAGCCTGCGTGTTCAGAGAACTGCAGTCACCAGTTCCGCCGTGGGTGTGCTAGGTGCAGGGCAGGGGCTGGGAAAGATGAGTTTAGGAAACGGGACCTCTGAGGGGTTGGGGAGACATTCAGAAAGTGGTCTGTTCCTTGCAGTTGGTCACATAGGTCTGGAGCTCAGGAGAGAGGTAGGAGGTGACCACTGTAGCATGGTAGTGAGAACAGGGGAGAAGCCATGGACTGGGGGAGAGAGTGAAGAGTAAAAGGAGGACAAGGCCTGGGGACACAGGTATTGAAAGGGTGACAGTGGAAGAGGCGGTCAGGAAGGAATGACTTCAGGTTGTGTAAACATCTCAATCTGCAGCTCATCTGCTAGTTCTGCTTGTGGTGAAATAGGCCAGTGGTTTTACAGTGTGATTTCCCCAGAAACTGATGCTTGCAATAACTTTTGAGTAGTGCTAGCCAGGTTCAGGAGCAAATGGCCCTTGGCCAGAAAACTGAGAGCTTGGGGAAGTATCTGTTAGGAGGTGGGTAAGTTGAAATGTTTTTAAGGACCCTGAACGAGCTTTCACTTTGTTGTGTAATTCCAGATCAAGGTAAGGTACACTGCTTTCTTTAAAACTACAGACTTCAGGCCTTTTCCAAGGATTTTGTGACCACCTGTGATTCTGGGAGCTTGGTGACTTCAAGAGTTCCTAATGTTATGAACCTAGAGGGTATCATGCTTAGGGAAATAAGTTAGAGAAAGACAAATATTGTATGATATCACTTATATGTGGAATCTAAAAAGTAAAACAAACTGGTGAGTATAACAAAAAAGAAACAGACTCAGATATAGAGAATAAACTAGTGGTTACCAGTGGGGAGAGGGAAGGGGGCAAGAAAGGGATAGAGGATTAAGAGGTATAAATTACTATGTATAAAATAAGCAAGCTACAAGAATATATTATACAACACGGGGAATATAGCCAATATTTTATAATAAATATAAATGGAGTATAATCTATAAAAATTTTGAATCACTATGTTGTATACCTGAAACTGATATAACATTGTAAATCAAGAATATTTCAATTAAAAAAAAAAGTTCCTAATGTTGACTCCACTGGGTAGTGTCTTACGTAGTCCCAAAAACTGTTAGGAAGTCGTGCATGCTGTTTTGGATTGTAATCATTTGTCATGGAGCTTGGTGACTAATAGAAACATAAACACAGAATTTCAGAGATGGAGGATCTTTAAAAACACTTTGTCTAGGGCTTCCCTGGTGGTGCAGTGGTTGAGAGTCCACCTGCCGATGCAGGGGACACGGGTTCGTGCCCCGGTCCGGGAAGATCCCACATGCCACGGAGCGGCTGGGCCCGTGAGCCATGGCCGCTGAGCCTGCGCATCCGGAGCCTGTGCTCCACAATGGGAGAGGCCACAACAGTGAGAGGCCCGTGTACTGCAAAAAAACAAAAACAAAAAAACAAAAAAAACACTTTGTGTAACTCCCTGGTTGGTAGGTGAAGCTGAGGCTGAGAGGTGAACCAACCTCACACAGTAGAATGGAAGGAGCACACACTGGTCTGAGGATCACGAGACCTCATTCTACTCCTGCCACTGCTTTCCAGTCTTTACCTCTGATGTTACCAATGATGTTAACACCTACAGCACCCACTTCAAATGAGGTATCACCCATGAAAGCATTTTCAAAGTGGTATGCACAATACAGGAGTTATTAGTATCGTTAAGTTATGAGTAGTAATTTTACAGCACGCTGAGAGATGTCATTATCTTCATCCTCCCTTCGAACAATCCACCAACATCATCAAGATTATTAAGCACTTAATTGTACATGAGGCTGTGTTAGCTTTTTATTTTGGAGAGAGTTGTATTTGTTTTCCCAGGAGCCTTTTTTTTCCAATTAAGCATTTTTTTCTTATACCTTTTTAAAATTGTAGTTGATTTACAATGTTATGTTAGTTTCAGGTGTACAGCAAAGTGATTCACTTATATATATATATATTCTTTTTCAGATTCTTTTCCATTATAGGTTATTACAAGATATTGACTATAATTCCTTGGGCTATACAGTAGGTCCTGTTATTTTTCTATTTTTTTTTTTTTAAAGAAGATGTTGGGGGTAGGAGTTTATTAATTAATTTATTTATTTTTGCTGTGCTGCGTCTTCGTTTCTGTGCAAGGGCTTTCTCTGGTTGTGGCAAGCGGGGGCCACTCTTCATCGCGGTGCACGGGCCTCTTACTATCGTGGCCTCTCGTTGCGGAGCACAGGCTCCAGATGCGCAGGCTCAGTAGTTGTGGCTCACGGGCCTAGTTGCTCCTCAGCATGTGGGATCTTCCCAGACCGGGGCACGAACCCATGTCCCCTGCATTAGCAGGTAGATTCTCAACCACTGCGCCACCAGGGAAGCCCCTATTTTTCTATTTTATATACAGTAGTGTGTATCTGTTAATCCCAAACTCCTAATTTACCTCTCCCCACTCCCCAACCCCCAAGTTGAGTACCTGAGTGCACCCCAAAGAAAGATTTTTAACAAACAGAGAAGGGGAAAGCACCCATTGGTGAGCTCTGCCCATGCTGCTGCCCTCGCCTCTGTGTGTGATCCTTCCCCACCAGAGAGGCAGGAAAGCCAAGATCCCCGAGCCAGCCCTTCACATCCGTTCTCACCACCGAATCAGCATGGTGGGTCATCTCTATTTGGCTTCCTGAGATTTTCTGATGATCCTTTCTTTGGAACGTAAGGTCAGCACTGTTCCTGGAATTGATGTCTGCTGGATATTTTACTTGCCCTTTTGTTTCTTCCCTTCAGAAGGAAATGCTTTCTGAATGCCTTCTTACCTTTTTAAATAGAAGGTATTATTATTATTCCTTGTCTTTAGAAGCTGTTTGGATGCCCATTTATATAACACTAGAGTCATAGATGTTCAAGACCTGGGGGCTTCGTATGGTATAATAACGTCAGTGAGTCCTCTGAATTCGGGGTGAGGGGTGTTCTTGTCTGCCGTTCAAGGAGAGTGAGGGGTTGAACAGGATGGGCACCAACATCTTACCCAGTGTAACTCCTAACCCAGTATTACTTTCCTCCCCTCACCCTTCCCATCATCATCTCTACCCCCACCCCCAAGACTGGGTAGCCATACACCCAAAACTCAAAAGTCCTCCCAGATTTCACATGAGCTTGGATAGAGAGCTGAGAACTTGCGTGTGAGAACACTCCCCACGGAGCACAGAGTCGCGGGAGGTGGGGGCGGGGGTGGGCATACAGCTTTTAGCCCAGTTTTCTACTTGAAAAAAAATCCCAGGTCATTAACCAGTGATCCTGACAACTGAAAATAACCATAGTATTCACCCCAAAATGTACAGCGGAAGACTGTTTTTCTTGCTTGCCCTTTTGTCTCTCATGTCTCATCTTCGCTGTGAAGGTGTGTGTGTGTTAAATGCTCACATGTGCATGTTCCAAAAGCAAAACCATCCTCCCCTCCCCCCTCAGAGAACAGGTTGTAAAAACTGGCAACATCCACAGAAGGTAGCACAGGAAAGATAAATAAAGATACACACTCTTGTGTGAAAAACAGACCTAGACTTTCTAGATTGCTGACCTTAAAGATGATTTTTTAATTGTTATTTTTTTTTACTTGGTTTTGGTATAAATACACGTTTTCTGTTGGCCACCATGTTACCGAGTTTCCTAAACTGGCACTGAATTATCCCAAAATGTGAATAATCATGACACAGAGGAAAATGTATAGTTTGCTTAGAGCGTCTGCGGTTGCGCTGAGCTTTGGCCTCATCAGCTCCAGAAAGACTTGAGGGAGTCCTCGTTGAGTCCCCAGAGCTTAGGAAGGTGATGCCCTCTGTCTCTGAGGTGAGCATTCCTTTGTGCTAAATCATCTCCGGTGAGAGATCACAAGGCGCCAGTGCTGACTTGGGTGAGGTCAACGCCCTTTTTCTCCAGGCTCACACAGGTGGTCAGGTTAAATAAGTGCTGAAAGGAGTTTGGTGCATTCTCCTGAGTCACCTTTGTCAGTTCGGGAGGCATTGTAAACTTGGCCTCAGAAGGAGATTATAGCATGCTTTCGCTGCTAAGCTTTACAGAAATTAAACTGTGTGTTTGCATGTGGGCTTATCTGTCATCACACCTATCAGATTTCATCCTCTGTGCATTCTCTGCAGGAGTCTCGTTTGCCTCTGTGTACAGAGAAGGAACCACAAGTAATTTGGGATCCTCTTTTAGCCCTGAATGTGTCTCACATCTGTTACCAGGCAGTTGACCAGAGTGGCACTGAGCTTGATCCTCTGCATTTCCTACTCCCCTCCTGGCAAAGATTGGAATGCTCAAGGCAGCAGCCAAAGGTGGTCAGCCAGGAGGGGGCTGAGGAAGTGGAGGGAAAACTGGGACCAGGGTCATGCAGAGGATCCAGCTGTCCATCATTAGAGCCAATTTTTCAAATAGTGTTATGGGGAAAATCCAAAAGTAAGTTACTAAAAGGTCCTTTAAAAAGAGGACGGTTAACGTGAAGCCTGGGGCTTCCCTGGTGGCGCAGTGGTTGAGAGTCCGCCTGCCGATGCAGGGGACACGGGTTCGTGCCCCGGTCCGGGAGGATCCCACATGCCGCGGAACGGCTGGGCCCGTGAGCCATGGCCTCTGAGCCTGCGCGTCCGGAGTCTGTGCTCCGCAACAGGAGAGGCCACAACAGTGAGAGGCCCGTGTACTGCAAAAAAAAAAAAAAGAAAAACAAAAAGGGAAAAACACGAAGCCTGGCAGCCCCTGCCCTTTGCCGGGACTGGAGTTCCCATATGAGGAAATGGAGCGTCAGGCTTCTTACTGAAACTAACACCTTCAGAAATGGACCATTTATTCACAGATAGGCCAGGCTAGTGTTGGCAGAAAACAGAGAAATACTGATCTTCCTAGAGGCTTCATTTTTGGCATTCTTTATCATTTTATTAAAGTTACTATTCCTAACTTCCTTTCTCCATTTTAGATTGTTTAGGACCTCTATTCATAGGAAACTTACATTTTATCTGTGGCTAGCAGTGTGAAGGATTTTTTTTTTTTAATGAAGTTTTAATACCACATGACTCTTTAATCTTCATATCTCAGACAGGAGCATAAAAATATCAGGTTTTGTAAAATGAGCATGGAAATCTTTTCTATGTAGGGGTTTGCTAACTGATGTCTGCGGGTCAGAAGAGCTTTTTGTTTTAAGTTGGAAAAACTCTAAGGAACACACTTAAAAACTCTAAGTAGCACACTCTGTTTTCTTTCATTTGCCCCTTCCGGTGATCAAAGAGCATTAACTTTTAGCAGGTGGTGCTTAGGTTTGGTTTGGACACCCAAGATGATGTGTATCCAGGATAAAGAAGGGTGTTGGCCTGGGTTTCATCGGGAGGAAATAAAGACATTGTGTAGTATGCCTCTGGAGGATCCTTCTTTAGCACCTGCTTCCTTTCAATAGCTGCACTTTGGGGGATCACAGCTATCAGGTGAGCTTCCTTTTCCTTTAACACTTGGGAGTTATTGGAGAGCAGTGAAACCCTCACCATTAGTCAGAGATGCTCGGGGCTGGTTTGCCAGGAATAAAACCATCTTGGCCAACAACACTGGCACTGGCACAAGGGCCCGACCTTGGGCTTCTGTCTCTGAGACTCATCTCTGATCGTTACCTTTCTTTAACCAGTGTTATCACATGACCTTAGTGAAGCTACTGAGATGGCTTGGGTTTCAGGGGAAGCTATAAAGAGTATAAAACACAGGCAAGGCAGAGTGTTAAGAGCATTGGTAAGGAATAAGTATATGCCCATGTAAAGGCTCCTGGATTCTAATCAGAGACAGGATGGAAAATATAGCCAACAAAACTGCAACAGATTTTAGCACTATTCCTGCCCCAGTGCAGAAAGAGAAACAGTACAGGGCATTTTTGTACTTGTTTTCATTAGGAGGGAATAAAGTGCACTGTAGACTGTCTCTGGAGATATCTCACAGAATATTCTGATGTGGCTCAGGTAAGACATTGATCCATTGGTGTGTTCAAATATACTTACATACTCACCTGCCCACTCCTTCAGTAACTAGCTCTGGAGATCAGCTTAAACATGTTTTATTTCATTTTTATAAAGCAAGTCCACTTCAGACCCAAGGAAAACATGGCATCTTCAGCTGAGGAAGGTACAGTTATCTTCAACATTTTTTCTAATTCCAAATAGAGAAGAAAGGATAAGGCTGTAGACTCTTGATGTAGGCACAGACCCTGGAGGACATTGCTCTCCCCTCCCACCCGACGACAGATGGGTCATTCAGGTGGTTCTTTAGTGTCTCCAATAAGACACTCCCACTCCTCCCAGGGAAGCGCCTTCTCTCACTTAATGGCATTGAGTATTAGAAATTTTTGTTTTAATTTTCCTTATGACATCCTTACATACACTCCTTTAACATCCACTCCCCATACTTATTTCTCCCATTTAGAACCGCCTCTTCTGGCCAACAGCACTTCCGTTATTTGAAACTATCAACAGTGTCATCTGTCTTTTCTTCTCCAATATAAAGACCCCAGTTGTTGGAAATAAAACCAGGTGGTCAGAATGAAGGATTCCTTGGGCTCAGGACTATCCCTTTTCTCTCCCTTCTCTTAGCACCTTCTCTGGGTGTACATCTCCATCACTTCTCCCTCCATAGAGTCAGAGAAAGAAGAATAGCTTGTGGGCCCGCAAAGGAGGTACAACATAAGTAAACACACACAGTGCTGTGCATTCTCACCTGGGCATCATCCCAGGACTGCTCCTCACCTGTCACTGCTCTTTCATCCAGAATCCAAATGAGAAGATGGGTAAACCTCAAAAGGAGGGCAAAGGCTTCTACCGTTAGATATAGGCCTGGCTTCAAATCTCAGCTCCACCGCTCCCAAACTGTGTGGCCTGGGGCAGGTTCCAGATGGGTCTGTTCCTCAGCTTCCCTATTTTTTTTTTAATTTTTATTGGAGTATAGTTGATTTACAATGTTGTGTTAGTTTTAGGTGTACAGCAAAGTGAATCAGTTATACATATATCCACTCTTTTTTAGATTCTTTTCCCATATAGGTCATTACAGAATACTGAGTAGAGTTCCCTGTGCTATACAGTAGGTCCTTATTAGTTATCTATTTTATATATAATAGTGTGTATATGACAATCCCAATCTCCCAATTTATCCCTCCCTCCCTTTCCTCCCTAGTAACCATAAATTAGTTTTTTACATCTGTGAGTCTATTTCTGTTTTGTAAATAAGTTCATTTCTACCATTTTTTTAGATTCCACATATAAGCAATATCATATGATACTTGTCTTTGTCTGGCTTACTTTACTCAGTATGACAATCTCTAGGTCCATCCATGTTGCTGCTAATGGCATTATTTTGTTCTCTTTTTATAACTGAGTAATATTCCATCTTTATCCATTCCTCTGTCGATGGATATTTAGGTTGCTTCCATGAGCTGGCTATTGTGAACAGTGCTGCAACGAACATTAGGGTGCATGTATCTTCTCAAATTATGGTTTTCTCAGGGTAGATGGCCAGTAGTGGAATTGGGTCATACGGTAGCTCTATTTTTAGTTTTTTTAAGGAACCTCCATACTGTTCTCCATAGTGGCTGTATCAATTTATGTGCCCACGAACAGTGCAAGAGGGTTCCCTTTTCTCCACACCCTCTCCAGCATTTATTGTTTCTAGATTTTCTGATGATGGCCCTTCTGACTGGTGTGAGGTGATACCTCACTGTAGTTTTGATTTGCATTTCTCTAATAATTAGCAGTGTTGAGCATCTTTTCATGTGCCTCTTGGCTATTTTTATGTCTTCTTTGGAGAAATGTGGCTGGCACAGGTCGTTGTCAGCTGTATGCCCACCACCGCAGCTGGCAGGAAGGGGTATGCGAGGGGACGGTTGCTGACTGGTCTTCATAACAAGGTCAGACTCTACCTGTGATAGTGGCAAAACACAGAGACACAGGAGGCTGCAACATACACAAGCATGCATTTTATCCACCCCAGGGTGGCCTTCATGGCCGTGAACCATACTCTCTTCTGTGTCCTGTGTTCTTTCTCTGCACTCCCTCCTCAGGACTCTCTGTAGAGTCATAAAATTCCTTCTTCCTAACTAGGAGCATCTCCCTGGAATACTGATGGGGATGTCCTATGGCATGCTTACCAGCACTATCTGCTAACTCTCTGCCCTTTGGTCTGAAGTTGAATGAAAGGAAAAGGTCCTTTTGTTTGCCCAACAGCCAAATCCACCTGTTAAGTAGAAAATACAGTGTTCTCTCTCTCCTGGAAGAAAATCTCATTAGATTAATGGCCCTATTTATATAACTAGTCCTCTTCCTATGAAATCAGATTTTGAAAGGAAATATACTTTTAGTCATTGCCTACATTTGAATGAGTTCCAGAGTACATTTGGACCCTGTTATCTCTAGACACATTGTTAACACGGGGTGAGTTTGAACTCTATCCTCTGAAACATCTGAAAACTCAAAACCAAAGCCGCCTCAGGTGTAGCAGAGCCCACAAGACATGACAAGTGCTATAGCTGACCTCAGAATTATAGGAAAGTGTTCCACTGCACCCTTCACCCTGCATTCGGCACTTCCCTTCTGTTGTGAAAGCAGATACAACTGCACGTTAAAACCTGCGTATCATCTGTATTCTTATTTTCTATTGTCTTTAGAGATCTTTGCTGTCAGAAGAATTGTTTTTCACTGAGACCATCACTACCATCCCCCTGTTGGAGTCTGGGGCTCTAAGGCAGAAACAGACCTTGTTCCCTTTTCCTGGCTGCAAAGTATGAGAGAGAGAGAGCGAGACAGAGACAGATAAGCCTCGAGGCCAAGGCTCACCTCAGATGTTCATCTCTCAGAGGCTTTTCAGTCCATGCCCCTGTCTTTAGGTCGGACAGGATGGCCCTCCAAGTGGTTTAACAAGATGCTTGCTGAAACTCACTAGCATTGGTTGAAGGCTTGCTCTTGTGCCAGGTATTTTACACTGATTATCTCATTTACTCATTATAATATTAGGATATACAGAAAAATCTCCATTTTATAGTTGAGGAATCTGAGGTCCAGGGAAGTTAATACATTTGTCCAAAGTCACACAGCTCATCAATGGGAGAACTGGCATCCAGACACAGCAGTGAAGCTGCAGAGCCTCACCAGTTCCCCTCTGGGCCCTCCATATCAGAGGAGCGCTTATATCCTTAATAATCCGTCCCTGGCTGGCAGGAGGCTTTGCAGGACATTCCTGTACAGACCTGGCCTACATTGCTTATGTTTCTTCAGGAAGGTGCCTGGCTGACTGCTTTCCCCTGTGGTCATGCCTTCTCTGCAGCCTTGAAGGAACTGTTGTTTCTCATTCTCTGGGCAGGTGTGCTTCTGATTCGTTCCGGATCCTCTAGAGAAATTCCACTTTCACGAGGGCCACAGGAGGAAGGGGAATATGAAACGAGTCCACACATTCTTGCCCCTGCTCTCCAGTTAGCTGGAGACTTACATTCGGGGTGGAATCGGATTTCCCACCCTGGCCTCCTCCCTCTTTGCGGCTTATAACGTGCTTTCATTGATCCTAGCAGCCATTCTGCTTCCTTTAGTAAATGTGTCCAGAATCTTCCACGGAGTCACTTTATTTTCCTCTTTGGCTGAGCTCCCCATTGGGACCACAGTCGGGGGGAAGGTCAGCTGAGGTGAGGCAAGCTTTCAGTATGACATTAGACACAGCTGAGTGATGGCTGTAAACACCATGGCTGTTAACTTGTTTGGCATTCGGGTCCCAGTAGGGGCATAAGCAAACAGAGGAAGTTTTCTGCAACGGGATCGGGCCGTCACCATCACAGCAGCAGGAACACGGTGTTTAAGGCGAGTCCTGGGCCTGGCCTAGGGCAGTGAACCCCTCCTGTCCCCAACCCCATACCCCTCCACCAACGTGTACTGTGAAAGATTCCAGGCCTGGGACTGATGTTCTGTGTTCCCTGAACTTCCCACCTCTGTATCTTTGGAGCCGGGAGAGGTTAGTCATAGAGGAGCTATAACCCTCCCCGCCCAGCCTTCCACGCCCTCAGCACCACCCATCACCCCCTCCTCCTGCCCGGAATGGTCCCTGTGCTGGTTTCTGTTCCGTGGTCTTCATCCTGCTCTGGCTTTCTCATGAGCTCCTGCTGCCACCCCGGCCTTCTTTCCACCCTGTGCCAGGGCTCAGAGCCAGGGCTCAGGCATGCGGGGAGCCAGCCAGGTATGAGGCCGAGGGGAGTGGTGGGACTAGGGGGTCACCTGCCCCAGCTAATGAGGCAGCCACTGCTCAACTCCAGGTCATTTTCTCCAAGAAGTGCAGGTCCAATGTTCCAGAATATTCCATCTTCCACGGGAATTTGGAAAACGACTTTCATGTGTGTGATGTGACATTTGCTACTTTTTAAATGTTTGACAAGTAGTTAAAATTATTTTAAAAACACTCTATGTGGGCCAGATAAAATGTCTGTGGCCTGGAGCTGCTCTCAGTTCTATTCTCTCTCCCTCCACCTCTGCCTTCCCCGCACCCCAGCCTGCCCTCCCAGCATCAGCTCTTTCTCACCAGACGGTGATGGCCCTGGGTGTCAGACCTCTCACCCTGGCCTGCACCCCAGGCTTACAGGGCTAGTCAGCTCCTGGGGGATGTTTGCGCATCTCAGATGCAAAGCTGAGCTCACCGACCTCCCAGATCTGTAAGACCTTGAGAAATGGTAGATGTTTTCGTTTTCATCCCTTTGACAAAAGTTACTCCCGCTACCACTACTACACTTCTATTAACACTAACACTCCCAACAATAATCAGTCTCTCTTTTGTTATCCTTTTCCGTCCCTCAACAGCCGGAGAGGACCCTGGGACCTGGCTGTCCTCCTGCCCCTTCCCCCCAGCTCCAGGCAGTGTGGAATGTGCTCATTTTTCTCCCACAGGACCCCAGGACCTGCTTCCCTCCTTTCCTTTCCACTAACCAGAAAATCTAGTTTCCAGACTTGTCGTGTCTTCTCGGCTGTCGTCTCAGCCTCCTAACTCGTCAGCCCCCTACCCACAAATCTCTTACCCCTCCATGAGGGATTTTTCCATCCCATCGTGGCTAGAGTCATCCCTGAATCACAGGGCAGCTCTCGTCATTCACCTCTTCGTACGCTTTTGTCGGGTCCTACTGGCTGCCCCACGGTTCCTCGGCCGTCCTTTCACGCCAGCCCTACCACCCTACAGTCTCCCTCACCAACGTGGCCGGTGCTTGCCTACAGCCTTGCCAGCTGCGTTCTCGGGCGTGACTGCCCTCTTCCTTCCTGGCTCTGTTAATTCTATGTATCTGTCTCATGTCGTCAACTGTCACCTCTTCTGGGAGGCCATCGCCTGCCCTCTCACCACCAGCCCCCAATGCGATTTTCCCAGTCTCTCCGAAGCTCCCGCTGCACTTGGCTGTGTCTCTCTCCCTTTTGTCTAGCTGTGTTGCAGATAAAGGGTGCTTGCCTCTGCCCCTTCTCTTGATCAGCTCCTGCATGGGGGGAGGCACTGTCCTTGCCATCTGTGTACCCACCCCCTATGAGGCCTAGTGCACTGCCTTGCATAGACACCTGCAAACCTTTGTAAATTGAATTTTTTTTAATGTGGAGAATGAATATCTTGAGATACCTTTAGATACAGCCAAAGTTAAAACAAAACTGCTGGGCTTCCCTGGTGGCGCAGTGGTTGAGAGTCCGCCTGCCGATGCAGGGGACGCGGGTTCGTGCCCCGGTCCGGGAAGATCCCACGTGCCGCGGAGCGGCTGGGCCCGTGAGCCGTGGCCGCTGAGCCTGCGCGTCCGGAGCCTGTGCTCCGCAACGGGAGAGGCACAACGGTGAGAGGCCCGCGTACCGCAAAAAAAAAAAAAAAAAAAAAAAAAAAAAGGGTGGTGTTTTTGAAGGATGTTTTCACAA
>NW_006799583.1:177618-215413 GCF_000442215.2 Lipotes vexillifer
AAGAAAGAAAAAAAAAAGAAACTGCTTGGTTATTCGAAAGGATTTATCAGAATTCTAAGCATAAGCTAGTGAAAGGGTTATTCTGCCTGACTCCATTCCCAGGGATGAAGTTTATAGAGGAGAGCAGCCACGATTTGGTCTCCTGATCCTTGGGCAGTGCTTTTCCACGGTGCCCCTTGGGAGGCTGGCTTGCGTGCCGGGGCAGGGAAAAATGGGCAAAGTTGTTCAGACACCAGGGCTTCTGCCACCCTGGCATCAAGGGCCCCACACTGTTCCTCTTGCCCAGAAGAACAAGTTGTACTCACACATTCACAAGGTGTCCTCTGCTCGCACCGTTGGCAGGCCTGGGAGTTTCCCACAAGCCATCTGGGTCTGTTCTGCTGTCCTTGTAGCTTGAGTTTTTTGCAGCATTGTTTGTTTTTTGTTAATTAGCTCTTAGAATAGACATGGCTATTCCGTCGGGGATTGTATCCCATTGACTTTCCTAAGGAGAGAATCTACTCATTTCTTTTGTGTATTTCTTATCCCCTGCCTTTACGAGTTGCACAGACTTATCTGGGGAGAGCCCACGCAGCATGAGCGCCTAGCTCTTTCAGAACGGAGTTGTTTATGAGCTATATTTCCTAAGTCTACGCTGATCACCGTGCGTGCCCAGAGTGCTAACTCCTGTGGAGCTCTGAAAGCTGCTTTTACTTTCGAGTTCCACGTCCAAATTCAGCACCACCAGGCCTTTCATTCCTTGTCTCTAGGAAAGAGGAGAAACCATTAAACCCCATCCGTGTCTTCAGTTTTTACTAGCTCCCCTTGGAAGCTTTTTGAGCATTTTATGAGGTCTGTCCTGTCAGATTTGCTTAGGGACTTCGGCATCCTCCTCCCTCCACCTGATCCCGTTCACCTGAAGCAATCCAGGAGGTTTTGCAGCTTTGGACACCTGACATGGCAGGGCTGCTCACCTCCCAACCCTATGCTTTCTTGTGTGCACCTTCAAGATTTTTTCCAAAATACTGTGTAAATTCCACTCCAAAGCCATTTCTATGAACACACCATTAATTTTGTGTTCATAAATCAGACTTGGAAAGGGGTGCTTGGGGACTGTTATAAATTCATTTAAAGATAACTTAAGTTTTTAAAAAGTTTTTATCCAAGGCAATTTTCTTTTGATAATGAGAAATTAGCTTATGTGTCTTTAAAATTGAAAATGACATTCTGGCCATGAAAAGTGAATTATCCTATACTTGTCTTTGGTCAGGATACGATCAGAATGCCTTTATTGACCACTCTGTGCAAGGAGCTCAGCTGCGAGGAAGTTACCCAATTGATATAAATACAGAGGATTTATATACACACATTCCTTGACTGTATGGCAGTGCTTTTAAATTTTGGACTATGTGGCAAGAGTCTCAGTCATGAAACATTTCAAAATGGAGGGGCAGGAGAGAAGGGAGCATCTCAAAGAAAAAAACTTTTCACTCAAAACTGTGATATCTTTGTTGCATAATAAAAGCGGCCAACTTTGTTTTTCCTGGAGCCCGAACACAGAGCTTTAAGTTTTTCACCCTTGCGGCTTCTTCACACAGCTCTTCAGAAAAATGACTCTCATTCTTCTCTCTGTGGTCTTGTCAGAGAGTGGGAATCCTGGCCGGCTGGTGGGGGTCTCTCAGAAGAATGGCACAGCTGTTCTGAAAAGTAGCCCCATTCATAAGATGCCGGCTGTCCACAACTGCAGTGCTGGAGAAAAGCACACTATTTTATAAAGCGTTTCTTTTCTTTAAAGAGGAAAAAAAATATACATGGTATTTACAGGAAAGAAAACCGGGCCCCTCGGTTTTATTTTAGTTGCCGTGTCTGAAATGGAAGTGGGGAAGGCCATAAATACACATGAGCAATTTGCGCCTCATGTGTAAAGGAAAATTGCGCCTTTACCGGATGATTCATGGTGGCTGTGCCGCCTGTGATGGGAAAATTCAGCTGGTTAAGCCAGATCAGCCAGAAAGCCTCACATCGGCTCTTCTGCCAGAGCGAATGCCTACTGTCTTGTGACATACTTATTGTCTAGGATTGAATGATTGACTCTCTTTCTCTCCCTCTCAGTTCATGACCAAGAACCCCACTATGCGCTTGGGCAGCCCGAGTCAGGGTGGCGAGCATGCCATCTTGAGACATCCTTTCTTTAAGGAAATCGACTGGACCCAGCTGAACCATCGCCAAGTAGAACCACCTTTCAGACCCAGAATTGTAAGTGTCCAAGACCACCTTGGTAGATCTTCTTTCTTGAAATGTCTCAGTGTTTCACGGAGCAGCCCGATGGTCCACTGGGGAATGATCAGACTGCAGGTTCAGCCTGATGCTTTGCAAGGCACTTCACCCAGGAGGAGGCTGGGCTCCTTGCCCCTGAGGCAACGTCTCTCTGTGTGCCAGGGTTACTTCTCAAAAAAGTTTTTACCTCTTGCTTGCCCTGGCCCCATCCTCTCTTAATTTAAAATTTCCTGGGGTCTAAGAGGCCTTGAAACTTTCCAGGTTTCCCCAGAAGTGTTTGGTTGAGAAAGTCATTGTTCCTAGCTGATTTCCTTACGCTCCTTAGTCAGGGTGCCTTTCCCAAGCCCCCAAGAAAGTAGAGAGGCCATGGAATGCTCCTCAGAGCCCTAAGCCTGGCTCCCTGGCTTGGAGAGCTCAGGTCTGTAACAGCTACTGCAGCTCAGGGCTCAGGGCAGAACAGGCCGAGTCCTCTTTGACTAGGAAATACTGGGAGCACCTCACTAGGAAGTGAGGCAGCTGAGTGGGGTGGCATTCCTTAGGGTGGTCCAGCTCTCGGTCTGAGAGCTAAGTTCCTTCTCATGGGTGGGTCAAGAGAACCACAATGCGAAGGCAGAGAAGCTGGGCTGGCAGTACATCAAGAGTTAGGGGGACGAGGGGTGCTCAAAGGCAGAGAGAAAAATATCATTGACTCAAGGAAGAAAAGTAGGAGGTCTCACGATGGTAAAAATGTTCTCTCCAGCATTAGTTTATGAAGATGTAAAATACGCATTTCCAAGCGTCATTAGCTTAATCTGTAACAGCCTGCTAGGTTGAGACACAGAGACAAAGCCACTTCCTTTAATGGACATCCCCCTGCCAGCCCCTCTGTGAGGAGGGAAAGCTTTGCCAGCAGGGCAGAATGAATCTGACTATTGAGTAAAGCGAGAGGCATTTGTTCCCTAAACTCAGCATTTCCGAGAAGTCTTTCAAGAAAAATCTCTTCAAGCATATAGACCGTTGTAAAACAGGAGGTGGGGCAAGCGTGAATTTGCTCTACCTCTGTTGTTTTATGTGCCTCTCCATTAGGCCTGCTGAAAAGTGGTACCTCAGTGAAATGGGGAGGGTGAACCAGCTGGCTGGGTCAGGTGAGCAAATTCATTTTTTAGTTTCCCAGCCGAAGGCTGGCCTGCTCGGCAAGATTTTTGTGGGGTTAGTGCATGGGCGGTTACCAAATGCCCTAGTAAGACACAGTGCAGTTGAAGTGTAAAGCACTGTTTAACCAATTGTCATAACTGTGAATAACACTACCGAGAGAGCTGCAGGGCAGTCCTCCGAACTCATTGAAATGGGCCAAGTCCCATGGAAGATGACTAAAACTCAAGTGCATAGAATCTGAAATTTTCCTTGTTTCCTTTTTGACAGAAAACCCGAGAAGACGTCAGTAATTTTGACCCCGACTTCATAAAGGAAGAACCAGTTTTAACTCCAATTGATGAGGGACACCTTCCTATGATTAACCAGGATGAGTTTAGAAACTTTTCCTTTGTCTCTCCAGAATTGCATCCATAGCCTTATGGGGAATGGGAGAGATGGTATGAGAATCAAAAGGGGCTAGAGATTTTCCAGGAATTTCCTTTGTGGGGAACTCCTCAGCATCAGCCTTAGAACAAGAACCTTACCTTCAGCGAGCAGGTGGAGAACTCTGTGAAGGACAGAACGTCAAGAGATCACCTACAGTATTTCAAGTCCTGAGGGAGCCATGGTCCTGGAAACAGTTGATACGGAAAGTGAAAGGAGATTTCATGAAGACATACACTGCTCAGCCTCTGAGTTTCCATAGCTACTTGGGGTTTGGGATATTAACAGGAGCCAAAAGGAGAAAAGGTGTGAAGAATAAATCAGATCCTAGAACTTCTGAGCCAATCAGGCGTTTTACTTCAAGGGACAAACCTAGACTTTGTATGGAGTGCCGGGCTCTTCTGTAAGCCAGTGAGCCCCGAATACTGGCAGACTTCTGCAAGAAGTCTGTAAATGCTAAGGAAGAACTTGAAGAGAAGGAAAGGGATGGCTTCCAATTTACTCTGAACAAAAAAGTGTGTCCATAAAGCTCATACCTTAAAGCCCCATCCTGACAACAGATGGGCACCAAGGCAACTGCTACAGCTTATTCTTTTATCCTTACTTTCATTTAATAGATATTTATTGAGTGCCCAGTGAGACGGGGCCACAATACCCAGCAGTGTAAACAGCAGATTTGCTTTCACCAAGCTTTCATCCTTAAGTTACGTGAATGGCGTTTGCATTCTGTGAAAGGCCTCTCCACGTTGCCTACGTCATACTTTGCACATAACTTTTTTCACAGAAGGCAGCTCGATGCCCCAACAGCAACTATCCACATAATCGGCAGGTTAATCAGCAGGTGAGCTCAGGTGCTCGCTGACTTGTGGAATCTCACTGTGCCAATATTGCTCTGGACTCATCACTGAAGAATCACACTCCGCTCGCATCCATGACCAGACTTACGGCTTATACCTTAGCAATTTATTTAAATTATATTTTAAGAGACAAAGATGTTTGTTTGGTATGCATTTTAATAATTAGAAATGGCTCTTGTAAGCAGGACATGTATCAAAGAAGGACCTTATAATATGTACCCATGTATGCAGTTGGAGAATTTTATCTGGCTGAAATAAATGCATTTTGTAACAAAAGGGATTTTTCTTGTCTAGAAGGATTTGTCCCATCCCCACTAGGAGAGGAGATATGTAATTAAAATAAGCTTTGAGCAGAATGGATAGAACTCTTGACTCAAAGCAACGTCCTGAGAGCCAAGGTTGGCATCACATTGTGTATGTCACTTAAATGAATGTGGCCTGTCTCTTCCTAACCACAACTTTCATTCTGAGTCGGGGTAATGACTGCTAAGTACTGCTGCCACAGAGTAACCCTCAAACTCCTAGTAGCTAGACACACTACTTGCTTATTTCTCATCCGGTGAGAGCAAGTTCAACGGCCCTCTTCCAACTCATAACTGTGCCATCTGATAACGCAGCTTCCAAGATTGCCACAGCAAGGGAAGGGAGAGATGGAGGCGGTGCTTACTATTTCACTGCATCTCCTAGGAGGGACACGCATCGCCTCTGCTCACACCAGGTTGGCCAGAACATGGCCTCCCTCTAACTACAAACAGGACTGGGAATTATAGAGCAGCCAAGGGGTAGCTGGGCAGAAGTGACGGTCTCTGTTGGGGATTCTTTTTTGCATCCCAACGTGAAAAATGACTTTCGAATGAAGAGAGTAGCTAGGAGCCGCCCTTTATGTTTAGCTCTTAGCAGTGCACAGATACTCTCACCCACGCAGTCTTACTAGATCTTCCCAGTATCCCTGTGAGGCAAGCAGCTCATTCTACCACTATTTCCGGTGTGAATACCGTGGTACATTTTACACACGAGAACAAGAGAGGCTCTGAGAAGCTGAGTTAGTTGATTACCCAAAGGTTTCAGTCTTGGTAAAGACTGGATCCGGTCTAGAGTCTAAATCTTTGATGTTCTGATCCAACAGACTTCTGGAAAGGGAGACTCATTCTGACTTGAGGACATACTTTTGTAAGGTATTGAGAACAATAAAAAGGGTGTAGGGCTTCCCTGGTGGCGCAGTGGTTGAGAGTCTGCCTGCTGATGCAGGGGACGCGGGTTCGTGCCCCGGTCCAGGAAGATCCCACACGCCTCGGAGCGGCTGGGCCCGTGAGCCATGGCCGCTGAGCCTGCGCGTCCGGAGCCTGTGCTCCGCAACGGGAGAGGCCACAGCAGTGAGAGGCCTGCGTACCACAAAAAAAAAAAAAAAAAAAAAAAAAAAAGGGTGTAAACCAGATTTAGCAGAAAGCACTAGATAAACTTCCAGCTGGGCAGGATGGTATTACTCAGCCGGTCTGCAGAACCATTTACCAGCAGTGAAACTGTGTGATTTGCATGTCAAGGGCCTGGAGCTGCTCACACACCCCCTTAAAGGAACTGGGGCAGGTCAGAATGACGCAATCAGGACTTGGGCCGCCCCAAGGAAGAGGAAACAGTCTGATAGTCTGGGTCATAAACCCAGACTGGATGCTGTAAACCCTGTCTGAACCCCTGGGGTAACCTCTGAGCCTTGAGGGTGACGGTGCAGGGTGAGGGGTTCTGTTCCCTTCCTCTCCCCTCCTGGAGGAGTTTCTTTGTGTTTTGGTAGAACCCACCCTTGTGATCCACCCTGCTGGTAGTATGGCATCATCAGGAAAGAGGCATATAGCCCAAGTCCTACCTGGGCAGCTGCATGTTTCCAGCTACAGAGCTGATGTAACTTGGTAGTAAAGAAAAGAGCAAAATAAAAACACCCCATTTATCATTTGTTGATCTTAATTAGGTTCACATTGCCATAAAAATATTCCAGCCACAGATCTGGCCTTGACCACACCACAGGCCAATGTCATAAAGCTTTAGGTCCTCTTTATTCCCGGATTTGGTCATCCTGATTGCTTAATCTGGCTGTGTTGACTTAAAATGACTAGGCAGCCCACTGTGACTGCCCCTGGCTCAGTGTCCTACAACTTCTCATTTTATGTCACCTGGGGATAAGACGCAGATACAGCCAGAGACATTTGCAGTGGAAATGAGCCCTGTGGTCATAGTTGCTCTGAACTGAGGTGTGGGTTGGACAGAACGGGTCCAAGTGCAGCTATAAATGAGGCTTTGTCGTCTCCCTTCCTTCCTGTGTTGAATTAGAACCAAAGCTGAATGCCACCATCGGCTTCTTCCTGTCCCAGCTGCGCCCCCCCTTCACCTCTACTCCCTTGTCGGTGCTTTCCCTCCTCCCTCTCCCCTTCCACACTCTTTATTCCCTGGTGTAATAAGTCAGTTCTGTACTCTCTCCCTTCCTCTCTCATTTGATTTTTACAGCCCAACCGGTCATACAGCCAGTTTTCCAACCACCAAGATGACATAAAATCCTGATTTGCCTACGTTATAGGCTCTTTTAGAGCCCAGAAATGGCAGCCGTCCTTCCCTTGTGTTTCCGTATCTCCAGCATCACCCCCACCGCACCCCACCCCCCGTGTCAGCTACTGCCCTGGCATAGACAGCCTCTGAGTGCAGCCCTGCCTGTGCCGCCCATGGTTCTTGGAGGTGAGCCGTCACAGGAGTGAGCTGGGCAGAGTGTAGGTCTGTGTGTTAACTCTGCCTCTTAACATGTGTGCTTGGGGAAAGGGGGTCAGTTCCCCAGCCTCCCATTTTCTGGCCCACACACTGCACTCTGGTCTGTTCTGTCCAATCCGCAAATCAGTTCAGAAGAACCTGTGACCACAGGGCTCATCTGTGAAGTGGGAGTGAGAATGACACCTGCCTGGCCCATCCTATTACTGCAGGGCTTAGCTGTGATACCCTATGTGAAGCCCATACTACAGGGTGGGACATAGAAAATGCTCAATCAGTGGTAACAGTGATTACTGTGAGCTATTCCAGAGGACCAAGGGAAGGTTGCATGTGACGCCTCCCAGAAAATGGGCAGAGTGGGACCCCCATGTTCTCCATCCTGCCCATCTCACCTATGGGGATGCCTGCCAGCTCCAAGTTGGAGGGGTTTGTACTTTGCTAACTAGTTGGCTGCTGAGATTTCTCAGGAGACTCTTTTAAAAACTTCTCCTAGGATGTTTTGAGTCCACGCTGCCCTGATTGACATGCAGAGTCAGCATTAAGCTTGAAACTGTGCTGCTCACCCTAAAAAAAGAGACTAAGAAGTACCCATGGTTTTCCCCTAAAATGGCTCTTCTCTCAAGCCTTTCAGGAATTCTTTTGTTCTGCTGGATTTAATCTGAAGGTACATTTAACTGACTTCTGACCAAATGACACAAGAACCACACCCCAACACCAATACCTGCCGGGTACCCTCTGGACCCTCAGCACGCCTGTGGACCAGTTCGGAAAAGAGAACACGTGTGCTCAAGATGTCCACTGTGTCCTAGCATGCCTAAGGATTGGAAGCCAACCGTAGTATACAGGGCCTGTTCTTCCTGGATTAAGATACCTATGAAGGTTTCTGGTAAAACCAGAGAGCGCGTAGTCCTATGTGTTCTCACTAGAACCTGGGCCATAGCACCCCTGTCCTCATGTAACACTCAAAGACCACCCAGAGCTGCCTTTCTCATGCCACCAAGGCAGTTGTTACCTCACAGAGGTTTCATTCTTCTAAGGGCTCGGACCACAGCTGGGAGAATTTGGGCTAGACAAAGTGAACATTGTGCAGGCACTGGGTACAGTCCAAAATTCAAGTGGTTGTAAAGGTTGAAAGAGGAATCTTCTTTGGAAACATTTCAAATTAGAAACCAGGGCTAGTCTAGTAGTCAGTTGATCTGACAGTGTCAGAAATTACCAGGATGATCTCTGAAGTTCTAACAGGCTTGTGCTCTCAAGAGTAGAGATGAACAGAGGGATATGGTTCATCAGCCTCCACCAGTAGACATCAACTCCATACCGCTCTCACCACACACAAAACCTCCATCACTCAGATTTCCTCCCTGTCCATCTCTGCACACTTCACACCCTGGCACACCCACACACCCTCTCTGCTAGCTCTCTCCATCCGAATCCCCCTGAGTCTCACACAGATCGCTTGTCCCCAAAATCACATATCCATATGTTATATGTGGTTGGCCTCATATTTCTCATGCTTGTCCATACATGGAAGGGAAAAAGGCTCTCTAAAATCATGATCAGCCCAAGATCACAAGAAGGATAAGCCCCCTTTTAGCAACTGATAATCAAGCACTTAAGAATGAAAGAGAAAGCAATATTCCTCAACTCAGCTCCCTCTCTATTTTCTCAAAGAAAATGATTTTCAAGGATACAATAGTTATTGAGAAAATGAATCGTAGACCAAGGTAGATGGAGATGATAGCAATTATTTAGGTAAGTACCGGCAAAACTGCAGAATTATTTAAGCAGCAGTTTATGAGCACCAGAACAGTTATTGATCCTTACTGGGGCTCATAAAAAACAACTCTTGAAAGTCTAATCTTGTTTTCTTCTTTGATGTTTACTAGACTGGTGGATCAGGTTTGTATGATCAGTTTCACATAGCTGAGCTTCAACAACATACATGACAAAGTCTTACTTCCATGTGGCCCAGCAGGATTCAATGAACAATGGTACCCAAAGTATGGTGATTAATAGATTAGTGTCAATCTGAAACAGTGTTCTGCAACCTTGGGTAACCCTTGCTTCCCGGAGATTAACAGACAAATTTCACATCTTCCGTGAGTCTTATTTTAGATTTCAAACATCATGACCAACCACAAAAATCTGATAATGAGACAAAGTGCTACTTTGTTTTCAAACTACACATGCACTCCCAGGAGATTCTGATACATAAAAGCAAAGTGAAGCTTAGAGATCCATTCACTCATGAAGCTAATATTTATTAAGCACGGACTATATGCCTGGCATGCTTTTGTGGCTGGAAAACACTAAAGCGAAAAAAAAAAAAAACACACACCCAAAGATTCCTGCATTCTAATCTAGAGATGTGATAGTGTTTACCCAAATGAACCCACTCAGTGGTAAGGCAGGCTTGTGGTCCTGTGGCACCTGAGCCATTATAGGTGCTTCAGAAATATGTGCTCTTGAATGATACCATCAGAGCTGGGGGTCAAACACCCACTTTTTGACTACAAAGATAATACACTTTCTCAGCTCTACCTGGAACAAATTTAAGAAATAAATGAAACTTGTACTTGGGTCTGAAAAAGCTGATTATATCAGGACAAGATGGAGATGATAGCAGGAGCAAAAAAGTAGGCAGAGGCAAAGAGAATAAATTCAATGTATGTATTCATCCAACGAATGTCTTATTAGGATTTATCAGACCTTTTGCTAAGTTATGGGACACTATGACAAGCAAGAAAGTCACAGTCCCCACACTCCCCACTGGAGCTTATGGTCCAGTGAATAGACAACCACAGGGTGCTGTGGCTGCCCCAAAATATAAAAATGCAACCGAGGCCCCAGAGTTCCCACTGTCAGATAAGGGGGATGATGAGCCCCACTGAGCTGGCCATGATTAGACTATGCCCGGAAAACTGCACTCAGTTGCAGACACCAGTACACAGATACAAACCTCGATCACATTCAGAGAAGAGTGAACTGGGTGATGAAGGGAGAAAAAGTGTATAACACAGCAATGAGAGGGTACACTGGGCGTGTGCCCAAGAAGAAAATGAGGGATGACATGGTAACTACCTTAAAGTATACAAAAACTACTGTGGTGATCATTAAGGCTGCTCTTCAAGTGTTTCCAGCTCTCTGCCTCCTGGACATTGAGTAAGAACCCCTTTTTGGCCCCATTATGGACAGGTGAGACCACATGAAGAGTTTTAGCCAACAAGTTAAGAGCAGAATGATGTATAATGTGTGTAACCTTGAGCATTCAGTGCTGGGACGGACTCTCTTTCCCCTCCAGCCAAGACCTCGACCAACCCTTGATGGACATTTTACAAGATCAGCAATAATTATTCATATTTTCATTACTGCTAAGATGGTGGTGGTTGTTTGTCACTGTGGCATAACCTAGTCCATCCTAACGCTTGCTATATGGGGAGAGTCTGGTAATTTAGAGCCCCCAGGGTTAAAACTAGGATCATGTCAGGCTGCAACAAGGGTTAAAGAATTTGTTTTAGCATAAAAGTGAACTTGTTTTCACAAAGGTACTCAAACGTGTAATCAGCTTCCTTGGGAGAGAAAGAGTTCACCATCACTGGACATCTTCAAGGACTCTACAATCCTTGGTGAGATGGTGGACAGGAGGTCAGAATGGACCATCTCAGAGAGGCTCGTTTCAACCCTGGGAGACCATCATGACACACACTGAATGGGCTTAGCGAGCACACTGTAACTGTGCTGCTTCTCTGGGCCCACCGGGGGAGGCCTGGGGCTGGCTCACCATAATGTCTCCACTGGCCACATGCCCTGGCCCCTGCTGCTTTCACTATACCACACAGTCCTGCACCTGTGCTCAGCATTGCTGACGGGCTCAGGAAGTGTGTACAAACTGCACAGCAGCTCAGATGACAAAGAGGTAAAGCAAATGATAAAGGCTCTCTTGACTCACCATCATGCAGAATGATAAATAGTCCTCTCTGACTACTGTCTGCATCATTAGCATCCTAGGGGCATTAGGAAACCTCTGAATTCACCCCTATTGATTTGTCCCTCATCATGCTTATCTGCTTTCTAGGAAGAAGAGCTAAACATCCTCCCTAACCAGGCAGAACTCCAGCACAGAGATCTGCTCTGGAGAGATATGTGCTGAGAGTAAGGCTAGGGAGAAATATGGATCTTACCATCAAAGGCTGGGTTTGACAAGTGCACACAGAACATTCGCCAGGATAGATCACATCTTGGGTCACAAATCAAGCCTCAGTAAATTTAAGAAAATTGAAATAGTATCAAGCATCTTTTCCGACCACAACACTATGAGACTAGATATCAACTACAGGAAAATAAAACTGTAAAAAACACAAACACATGGAGGCTAAACAACCAAGAGATCACTAAAGAAATCAAAGAGGAAATCAAAAAATACCGGGACAAATAACAATGAAAACACAATGACCCAAAACCTATGGGATGCAGCAAAAACAGTTCTAAGAGGGAAGTTTATAGCAATACAATCATACCTCAAGAAACAAGAACAATCTCAAATAACCAATCTAACCTTACACCTAAAGGAACTAGAGAAAGAAGAACAAAGAAAACCCAAAGTCAGTAGAAGGAAAGAAATCATAAAGATCAGAGCAGAAATAAATGAAATAGAAACAGAAAACAATAGCTAAGATGAATAAAACTAAAAGCTGGTTGTTTGAGAAGATAAACAAAACTGATAAACCTTTAGCCAGACTCATCAAGAAAAGGAGGGAGAGGACTCAAACCAATAAAATTAGAAATGAAAAAGAAGTTACAACGGACACCACAGAAATACAAAGAATCATAAGAGAATGCTACAAGCAACATATATGCCGATAAAATGGACAACCTGGAAGAAATGGACAAATTCTTAGAAAGGTATAACCTTCCAAGACTGAGCCAGGAAGAAACAGGAAATATGAACAGACCAATCACAAGTAATGAAATTGAAATTGTGATTAAAAATCTTCAACAAACAGAAGTCCAGGACCAGATGGCTTCACAGGTGAATTCTATCAAACATTTATAGAAGACCTAACACCCATACTCCTCAAACTCTTGCAAAAAAAATCAGAGGAAGGAACATTCCCAAACTCATTCTATGAAGCCACATCACTCTGATACCAAAACCAGACAACCATACTACAAAAAAAAGAAAATTACAGACCAGTATCACTGATGAATATAGATGCAAAAATCCTCAACAAGATACTAGCAAACAGAATCCAACAACACATTAAAAGGATCACACACCATGATCAAGTGGGAATTACCCCAGGGATGCAAGGATTCTTCAATATACATAAATCAATCAATGCGATACACTGTATTAACAAATTGAAGACTTAAAACCATATGATCATCTCAATGGATGCAGAAAAAGCTTTTGACAAAATTCAACACCTATTTATGATGAAAACTCTCCAGAAAGTGGGCTTAGAGGGAACCTACCTCAACATAATATAGGCCATATATGACAAACCCACAGCAAACATCATTCTCAATGGTGAAAAACTGAAAGCGTTTCCTCTAAGATCAGTAACAAGACAAGCTGTCCACTCTCACGACTATTATACAACATAGTTTTGGAAGTCCTAGCCACGGCAATCAGAGAAGAAAAAGAAATAAAAGGAATCCAAACTGGAAAAGAAGAAGTAAAACTGTCACTGTTTGCAGATGACATGATACTATACATAGAGAATCCTAAAGATGCCACCAGAAAACTATAGAGCTAATCAATGAATTAGGTAAGGTTGCAGGATACAACCTGCAACATACATCTCTTTCATTCCTATACACTAACAAGGAAAGATCAGAAAGAGAAATTAAGGAAACACTCCCATTCACCACTGCAACAAAAAGAATAAAATACCTAGGAATAAACCTACCTAAGGAGGTAAAATACCTGGACTCAGAAAACTATAAGACACTGATGAAAGAAATTAAAGATGACACAAACAGTTGGAGAGACATACCATGTTCTTGGATTGGAAGAATCAATATTGTGAAAATGACTATACTACCCAAAACGATCTACAGATTCAATGCAATCCCTACCCAACTACTAATGGCATTTTTTACAGAACTAGAACAAAAAACCTTAAAATTTGTATGGAGACACAAAAGACTCCAAATAGCCAAAGCAATTTTGAGAAAAAAAAAATGGAGCTGGACAAATCAGACTTCCTGACTTCAGACTATACTACAAAGCTACAGTAATCAAGACAATATGGTACTGGCACAAAAACAGAAATATAGATCAATGGAACAGGATAGGAAGCCCAGAGATAAACCCACGAACCTATGGTCAACTAATCTATGACAAAGGAGGCAAGGATACACAATGGAGAAAGACAGTCTCTTCAATAAATGGTGCTGGGAAAACTGGACAGCTACATGTAAAAGAATGAAATTAGAACACTTGCACACCATTCACAAAAATAAACTCAAAATGGATTAAAGACCTAAATGTAAGACTGGACACTATAAAACTCTTAGAGGAAACCATAGGAAGAACACTCTTGGACATAAATCACAGCAAGATCTCTTTTGACCCACCTATTAGAGTAATGGAAATAAAAACAAAAATAAACATATGGGACCTAATTAAACTTAAAAGCTTTTGCACATCAAAGAAAACCATAAACGAGATGAAAAGACAACCCTCAAAATGGGAGAAAATATTTGCAAACAAATCAATGGACAAAGGATTAATCCACAAAATTTACAAGCAGCTCATGCAGCTCAATATCAAAAAAACAAACAGCCCAATCAAAAATGGACAGAGGGGCTTTCCTGGTGGCGCAGTGGTTAAGAATCTGCCTGCTAATGCAGGGGACACGGGTTCGAGCCCTGGACTGGGAGGATCCCACATGCCGTGGAGCAACTAAGCCTGTGAGCCACAACTACTGAGCCTGCACGTCTGGAGCCTGTGCTCCGCAAAAAGAGAGGCCGCGATAGTGAGAGGCCCGTGCACCACGATGAAGAGTGGCCTCCGCTTGCCACAACTAGAGAAAGCCCTCACACAGAAACGAAGGCCCAACAAAACAAAAATAAATAAATTAATAAACTCCTACCCCCAACATCTTCTTAAAAAAAAAAAAAATGGACGGAAGACCTAAATAGACATTTCTCCAAAGAAGACATACAGATGGCCAAGAGGCACATGAAAAGCTGTTCAACGTCACTAATTATTAGAGAAATGCAAGTCAAAACTACAATGAGGTATTACCGGTTAGGATGGGCATCATGAGAAAATCTACAGACAATAAATGCTGGAGAGGATGTGGAGAATAGGGAACCCTCTTGCACTCTTGGGGGGAATATAAATTGATACAGCCATTATGGAGAACAGTACGGAGGTTCCTTAAAAAAATAAAAATAGAATTACCGTATGACCCAGCAATCCCACTACTGGGCATATACCCTGAGAAAACCATAATTCAAAAAGACACATGCCCCCCAGTGTTCACTGCAGCACTATTTACAATAGCCAGGTCATGGAAGCAACCTAAATGTCCATCGACAGACTAATGGATAGAGAAGGTGTAGTACATATATACAATGGAATATTACTCAGCCATAAAGAGGAACGAAACTGGGTCATTTGTATAGATGTGGATGGACCTAGAGACTGTCATACAGAGTGAAGTATGTCAGAAAGAGAAAAACAAATATATATTAACACATATTTGTGGAATCTAGAAAAAATGGTACAGATGAACCGGTTTGCAAGGCAGAAATAGAGACCCAGATATAGAGAACAAACATATGGATACCAAGGGGTAAAGGGGAGGTGGGATGAATTGGGACATTGGGATTAACATATATACACTAATATGTATAAAACAGATAACTAATGAGAACCTGCTGTATAGTACAGGGAACTCTACCTCACTTCGCTGTACAGTAGAAACTAACACAACATTGTAAAACAACTATACCCCAATTTAAAAAAAAAAAAAAGGCTGCCTTTGAGCACTTGTCCCATCTTCTCGTGCTCTGCTGGAGCTGGCTCGTACTGGCTCACGGGAACCAATCAAACACATCTCTTCCCAAGTCAGTGTTGAGTGAGCTCACAATGTCAGCTTAAAATTGGGCCTGGTGGGAATATTTACACCACGAAAACTGGTAAGTGGTACAAATCAGCATTCTGTTTTGTTTTGCAGCACTATTTTGACCACTTACCAGCACACCCCCTGGTAAGAAATAACAAGAAAATCATGGTCTTCAGAACCAGGATGATCTGGTTCATTCTGGCTCTGCTCTACTTGTTGTCACTAGGGAGAAAGTACTAAAATTTCTGTGAACCTTACTTTCCTTGTCTAAAATGGGTATATAATGAAAATCAAGCTATTAAGTACCTCATTGGGTAGTATGAGGATCAAATGTGATAATGTCCACATATCCCTTACTAAACTAAACAACGCTCCTTCACCTCGGGGCACATACAGACAACAACCTCCAGAGACAGAAAAAGAACACCTCTGAATCATGACTTCTTCTTTTTTTAAAGTGTAAAACAGTCCCAGAAGTGTCCCAGCCTTACATCCTCATATCCCATCTGCCAGTTTACCATCACACATGACTATACTTAAAACCAATACTTGACAAGGGTAATAGAAGCCGAACTACAGCTTCTGAGTGTGCCCAGGAGTCCCAGGTGGGATTGGTGGGATTTTTAAAGCTCCCCACATGGTTTCAATGTGCATTTAGAATATAAAACCAGTGGCTTAGAGGCTTAGTCTTGGACAAATTATGACTTAGCCCACTGGGTCTAGAGAGGGATTCATTTCCTCCTGGAGGGCAAGGATGGAGGATGCAATCGGGGTTCTAGGAGTGTGAAAGGGATAAAGGAGGCTGTGTATCAGGTAATCAGCAGTATTGGTCCCAGTCTGCATTCCCAGCTACTGGACCTTTCAGGGGCAAAGAGTCCAGTGGGGAAAACCAGAGACATTAAGAAATGGTTTTTCTTAGAGTCAAGACACTCAACTGTTTGAAAAACAGAAATGAAGTCTTAGATTAAGATTTGAGAAAATAAGGTGTGGGAGGGAGAAGGTTAAGAAAGTTTTTGCAGTTTTGGTTCGAAATGGCATCATAAGAGGCTCCTGAACTCCCCTCCTCCTACGGACACACCAAATCTATAGCTACATATGGAACAACTTCCTCTGAAAGAAATCCAGACACTAGCCGAGTGACTTGTACACATAGGGCAAATGAGAAAAAAACCCACATCAAAACAGATAGGAGAGGCTGAGACAATCTCACCATAAACCCCACCCCCAGCTCAGTAACACACAACCAGGAGGGAACTCACAACTCTCAACTTCTCTCTGAGGAGTGAAGGGTTTAGTCTTCATAACTGGTGTAACAACTTTTAAGATTTCCACCTGAGAGATGAGCACCCAAAATATCTAGCTCTGAAAGGCAATTGGGCTTGTGTCCATGAGACCCACAAGGCTATAACAAACTAAGAAACAGTTCTTAACTTATTCCCATGGATTCATCATGAGTATGACCCCAGGCAGCAGAACCAAATGCCCAGGTTTTCTGGGAAAGAGGACTATTTGCTTACCTTCAAAGCTATGGCCTGAGGGGTAGGCTTCTAAGGCATCTAGGGGTCAACTACAGTCATCTCCAGAGACTGGGGTGGCTGGCTGATGCCATTTTCACACTCTGCTTGTGTCTCACTCCAGGTCACAGGTATCTCACAGAAAGGAGCTTGTGCATACATCTGGCACCCCAGCATTACCAGCTACCACCAAGGGGATGAAACCCTTGATAACCTGACTCCGGTGGCCAGCAGAGCTTATATTTGTGGGTTCAACAGCACTGTAACAGACGGAAAAACAGTTCTTAACTAGCTATCCACCCAAGGCACAGCACAGAGGCAACAGACTGAAATGCCCAGTCTTCCCACGAAAGAGGCCTATCTATATATCTTAAAAGCTACAGCCTGAAGGTCGGGCTTCTAACTTAACACATCTCTAGGGGCTAACTGCTATCCTCTCCAGTGACCAGGGAGGCCAGTGGGTGCCACCTTTGCAGTCTCCCTCTGTCCCACCCCAGGTAACCAGTGTCTCTGATATCGAAGCTTGTACATACATCTGGTACCCTGGGTTTTGTGGCTGCCACCCAAAGGATACATCCCTGAGAGTCTGGTGGCCAGTGGGGCTTGTGTTAAGAGGTTCAGTGGGATGGTAACCAAAAATAAACAGTTCTTAACTGGCTATCCCCCAGGGCTCAGTACAGAGGGAACAGACAGAAATGCCCATATCCAGTGTTCCCCCTGAAAGAGGCATATTTGCATATTTTAAATACTGCTTCCTGTAGGTTTGGTTTCCTATCAGCCTACATCTGGGGTTGACTGAGATCCCCCATTTGTGACACTGAAAAGTCTTGGCACACCCCTCACCAACTGGGAGTCACCAAGGTTAAAGATGGCTGCTTGGACAATCACAAATATTTGAGAGACAACCAAGAGCTAGGGCAGGGTTGAACAGTAAGTTTCATCTCCTACACAAGGCCACTTCCAGACTGAGAGCTAGCTCTTTTATCTAATGCACAGAAACCAACACGGAGAGTCAAGAGAAATGAAAAACACAGGAATATGTTCAAAACAAAAGAACAAGATAAAAACCCAGAAAAAGACTTTAATGAAATGGAGATATGTGATTTACCTGATAAGGAGTTAAAAATAATGGTAATAAAGATGCACACTAAGGTCAGGAGAACAACGTATGAACAAAGTGAGAATTTCAACAAAGAGAAAGTATAAGAAAATATAAGAAAGTACCAAACAGAATTTACAGAACTGAAGAATACAATAACTGAACTAAAAATTTCATGGTGGGAATCACTGCATTGGAACAGAATAAAGAAAAAAGAATGAAAAGAAATAAGGACAGTCTAAGAGACCTCTGGGACAAAATTAAATGCAACAACATTTGCATTATAGGCATCCCAGAAGGAGAAGAGAGAGAGAAAGGACCTGAGAAAATATTTGAAGAGATAATGGCTGAAAACTTCCCTAATATGAGAAAGGAAGCAGTGACCCAAGTCCAGGAAGTGCAGAGTCCGAGGCAGGATAAACCCAAGGAGGAACATGCTGAGACACGTAGTAATCAAATTGAAAAAATTAAAGACAAAGAGAAAATATTAAAAGCAACATGGGATAAGCAAGAAATGACATACAAGGAAATTCCCAAAAGGTTATCAGCTGATTTTTCAGCAGAAACTCTACAGGCCAGAAGGAGTGGCATGATATATTTAAAGTGATGAAAGGGAAGAACCTACAACCAACATTACTCTACCCAGCAAGGCTCTCGTTCAGATTTGACAGAGAAATCAAAAGCTTTACAGATAAGCAAAAGCTAAGAGAATTCAGCACCACCAGACCAACTTTGCAACAGATGCTAAAGGAACTTCTCTAGGCAGAAAAGGCCACAACTAGAAACAAGAAAATTACAAATGGGAGAAATCACCAGTAAAGGCAAATATACAGTAAAGGTAGTAAATCATCCACACACAAATATGATATCAAAACTAGCAATCGTAAGGAGAGCACAAATGAAGGATATTGGAAATGTATTTGAAATGAAAAGACCATCAACTTAAAACAATCTTGTTTATATATAGACTGCTATATCAAAACCTCATGGTAACTGCAAACCAAAAATCTTCAACAGATACACACACACAAAAAAAGAATCCAAACACAAGAGTAAAGTTAGTCATCAAATCACAAGAGAACAAAAGAGGAAGGGACTAGACTTACAAGAAAAAATCCAAAACAATTAACAAAATGGCAATAAGAACATACAAATCAATAATTACCTTAAGAGTAAATGGATTAAATGCTCCAACCAAAAGACATAGACTGGCTGAATGGATATGAAAACAAGACCCATATATATGCTGTCTACAAGAGATGCACTTCAGATCTAAGGACACATACAGACTGAAAGTGAGGGGATGGAAAAAAATATTCCATGCAAATGGAAGTCAAAAGAAAGCTGGAGTAGCAATACTTGTATCAGACAAAATTGACTTTAAAATAAAGACTGTTAAGAGACAAAGAAGGACAGTACATAATGATCAAGGGACAACTCCAAGATGAAGATATAACAATTTTAAATATATATGCACTCAACATAGGAGCACCTCAATAAATAAGGCAAATGCTAAAATCCATGAAAGGAGAGATCGACAGTAACACAATAATAGCGGGGGACTTTAACACCCCACTTGCATCAATGGACAGATCATCCAGACAAAAAATCAATAGGGAAACACAGGCCTTAAATGACACATTAGATCAGGTGGATGTAATTTGTATTTATAGAGCATTCCATCCAAAAGCAGCAGAATACACTTGCTTCTCAAGTGCACATGGAACATTCCCCAGGATTGATCACATGCTGGGCCACAAAACAAGCCTTGGTAAATTTAAGAAAGTTGAAATCATATCAGTCATCTTTTCTGACCACAATGCTATGAGATTAGAAATCAACTACAAGAAAAAAACTATAAAAAACACAAACACGTGGAGGCTAAACAATATGCTACTGAACAACCAATGGGTCACTGAAGAAATCAAAGAGGAAATAAAAGAATACCTAGACATAAATGAAAACAAAAGCACAACAATCCAAAACCTATGGGACACAGCAAAGGCAGTTCTAACAGGGAAGTTTATAGCAATAGAATCTTACCTCAGGAAACAAGAAAAATCTCAAACAAGCTAACCTTACACATAAAGCAACTAGAGAAAGAAGAACAAACAAAACCCAAAGTTAGCAGAAGGAAAGAAATCATAAAGATCAGAGCAGAAATAAATGAAACAGGGATGAAGAAAACAATAGAAAAGGTCAATGAAACTAAAAGGTGATTCTTTGAAAAGATAAACAAAATTGATAAACCTTTAGCCAGACTCATCAACAAAAAAAGGGAGAGGGCTCAAATCAATAAAATTAAAAATGAAAGAGGAGAAGTTACAACAGACACCACAGAAATACAAAGAATCATAAGAGACTGTTACAAGAAACTATATTCCAGTAAAATGGGAACCTAGAAGAAATGGACAAGTTCTTAGATAAAATCTCCAAAAACTGAACCAGGAAGAAATAGAAAATATAAATAGATGAATCACAAGTACTGAAATTGAAACTGATTAAAAAACTCCCAAACAAAAGTTCAGGACAAGATGGCTTCACAGGTGAATTCTTACAAACATTTAGAGATGAGTTACCACCTATCCTTCTGAAACTCTTCCAAAAAAATTGCAGAGAAACACTGCTAACCTCATTCTGTGAGGCCAACACCCTGATACCAAAACCAGACAAAGATACTACAAAAAAAGAAAATTACAGGCCAATATCACTGATGAAGACAGATGCAAAAATTCTCAACAAAATACTAGCAAACTGAATCCAACAATGCATTAAAAGAGTCAAACACAACGATCAAGTGGCATTTATCCCAGGGATGCAAGGATTTTTCAGTATAAGCAAATCAGTCAGTGTGATACACCACATTAACAAACTGAAGAATAAAAACCATCATCTCAGTAGATCATCTCAGTAGCTGCAGAAAAAACTTTTGACAAAATTCAACACCTATTTATGATGAAAATGCTCCAGAAAGTGGGAACAGAGGGAATCTACCTCAACATAATAAAGGCCATATATGACAAACCCATAGCCAACATCATACTCAATGGTGAAAAGCTGAAAACATTTCCTCTAAGATCAGGAAGAAGGATGTCCACTCTCGACACTTTCATTCAACACAGTTTTGGAAGTCCTAGCCACAGCAATCAGAGAAGAGAAAGAAATAAAACTGTCACTGCTTGCAGATGACATGATACTATACATAAAAAATCCTAAAGATGGGCTTCCGTAGTGGCGCAGTGGTCGAGAGTCTGTCTGCCAATGCAGGGGACGCGGGTTCGAGCCCTGGTCTGGGAAGATCCCACATGCCACGGAACAACTAGGCCCGTGAGCCACAGCTACTGAGCCTGCACGTCTGGAGCTTGTGCTCCGGAACAAGAGAGGCCGCAACACTGAGAGGCCCGCGCACCGCGATGAGGAGTGGCCCCTGCTCGCCGCAACTGGAGAAGGCCCTCGCACAGAAACGAAGACCCAACACAGCCAAAAATAACTAAATAAAATTTTTTAAAAAAATCCTAAAGATGCTACTAGAGAACTAATAGAGCTCATCAATGAATTTGGCAAAGTTGCAGGATACATAATTAATACACAGAAATCTCTTGCATTTCTATACACTAACAACAAAAGATCAGAAAGAGAAATTAAGGAAACAATCCCATTCACCACTGAAACAAAAAGAATAAAATACCTAGAGATAAACCTACCTAAGGAGGCAAAAGACCTGTACTCCAAAAACTATAAAACACTGGTGAGAGAAATTGAAGATGACACAGATGGAAATATATACCATGTTCTTGGACTGGAATAATTAACACTGTCAAAATGACTATCCTACCCAAGACAATCTACAGATTCAATGCAATCCCTATCAAATTGCCAACTGCAATTTTCACAGAACTAGAACAAAAAAAAATTTTTAATTTGTATGGAGATACAAAAGACCCTGAATAGCCAAAGCAATCCTGAGAAAGAAAAACAGAGCTGGTGGAATCAGACTCTCTGACTTCAGACTATACTACAAAGCCACAGTAATCAAAACAGTATTGTACTGGCACAGAACCAGAAATATAGATCAATGGAACAGGCTAGAAATCCCAGAGATAAACCCACACACCTGTGGTCAGTTAAGCTATGACAAAGGAGTCAAGACTATACAATGGAAAAAAGACAGTCTCTTGGATGACTGGTGCTGGGAAAACTGGACAGCTACTGTAAAAGAGTGAAATTAGAACATTCTCTCACACCATATACAAAAATAAACTCAAAATGGATTAAAGACCTAAATATAAGACTGGATACTATATATCTCTTACAGGAAAACATAGGCAGAACACTCTAACATAAATTGCAGCAATATCTTTTTCAAGCCATCTCCTACAGTAATGGAAATAAAAACAAAAAGAAACAAATGGGAACTAATTAAACTCAAAAGCTTTTTCAGAGCAAAGGAAACCATAAACAAAATGAAAAGACAACCCACAGAATGGAAGAAAGCATTTGTAAATGATGTGATTGACAAAGGATTAATATCCAAAATTTACAAACAGCACATGAGCTCAATACTTTAAAAAAACAAACAACCCAATCAAAAGATGGGTAGAGGACCTAAATAAACATTTCTCCAAAGAAGACATACAGATGGCCAAGGCACACGTGAAAATATGCTCAACACTGCTAATTATTAGAGAAATGAAAATCAAAACTATAATGAGGTATCAGTTCACACCAGTCAGAATGGCCAGCATCAGAAAGTCTACAAACAAAAAATAAATTCTGGAGAGGGTGTGGAGAAAAGGGAACCCTCCTACGCTGTTGGTGGGAATGTAAACTGGTACAGCCATTGTGGAGAACAGTATGGAGGTTCCTTAAAAAATTAAAAATAGAGCTACCATATGACCCAACAATCCCAGTCCTGGGCATATATCCAGGGAAAACCATGGTTCAAAAGGATACATGTGCCCCAGTGTTCATTGCAGCACTGTTTACGATTGCCAAGACATGAAAGCAACCTTAATGTCCATCAACAAAGGGATAAAGAAGATGTGGTACATATATACAATAGAATATTATTCAGCCATAAAAAAGAATGAAATAATGCCATTTGCAGCATCATGAATGGACCTGGAGATTATCGTACTAAGTGAAGTAAATCAGACACAGAAAGACAAATATCATATGATATTGCTTATATGTGGAATCTAAAAACAAAAAGGATACAAATGAACTTATTTACAAAACAGAAACAGACTCACAGACTTAGAAAACAAACGTATGGTTACCAAACAGGAAAGGTGGGGGGAAGGGGTAAGTTGGGAGTTTGGGATTGATATATACACATTACTATATTTAAAATAGGTAACCAACAAGGACCCACTGCATAGCACAGGGAACTCTGCTCAATATTCTGTAATAACCTACATGTGAAAAGAATTTGAACAAGAATAGATATATGTAAATGTATAACTGAATCACTTTGCTGTATACCTGAAACTAACACAATATTGTAAATCAACTATAGTCCAATATAAAATTTAAAAATTTTAAAAAGACTTCCAAATAATGGTCATAAATATGCACACCAAGGTCAGGAGAACAATGCATGAACAAAGTGAGAACTTCAACAAAGAGATGGAAAATATAAGAAAGTACCAAACAAAAATTACAGAGCTGAAGAATAAAATAACTGAATTAAAAAATTCAATAGAATTGTTCAATAGCAGACTGTATGAAAGAAAAAAAAGCATCAGTGTACCCAAAGACATGGCAGTGGAAATCACCCAATCGGAGTAGTTAAAACAAAAAGAAAGAAAGAAAGAGTGAAGAGAGTGAAGAAAACTTAAGGGACTGATGGCATATATCAAGTAAACCAGTAGGCACGTTATAGAGATCCCAGAAGGAAGAGAGAGAGAGAAAGTGTCAGAAAACTTATTTGAAGAAATAATGGCTAAAACAGAAGGAAACCTGGGGAAGGAAACAGACATCTGTATCCAGAAAGCCCAGAGAGTTCCAAATAAGATGAACCCAAAGAGATCTGCACCAAGATACACAATAAATTGCCAAAAGTTAGAGACAAGGAGAGAACAACTTATGTACAAGGGAACCCCCATAAGACTATGAGATTTTTCAGTAGAAACTTCGAATATATGATGCCACTCTCTTCTGGCCTGCAAAGTGCTTGGGAAAAAAAAAAAAAAAGCTACTAACTAAGGATACTCTACCCAGCAAAACTATCTACCAGAATTGAAGGAGCGATAAAGAACTCCCCAGACGAGCAAAAGCTGAAGGGTTTCATCATCAATACACCAGCCTTACAGAGATGATAAACGGACTTCTTTAAGCTAACCAAGTCTATTAATTAGTAGCAGGAAAACATATGAAAGTATAAATCTTGCTGGTAAATGCAAACATATAGTTAAATTCAGTACACCCTAATGTTATAATGTTGGTGGGTTAATCACTTGTAAATCTAGTATGAAAATTAAAAGACAAAACAAGCAAAAACAACTAAACAATAATGTGTTAAGGAATACACAAGATAAAAAGATGTAAATTGTGATGTCAAAAACATAAAATGGATAGAGGGGGAGAGTAAAAATGTAGAGATTTAGAATGCACTTGAACTTATCAATATAAAATAGACAGTTACAAATATAAGATATTTTATATGAGCTCCATGGTTACCACAAGCAAAAACCTATAGTAGATACATGAAAGATAAAAGAATATAAGCATATCACTACAGAAAATCATCAAATCACAAAGGAAGAGAGCAAGAGAAAAAAAGGAACAAAGGAAATACAAAATAGCCAGAAAATAATCAACAAAATGGCAATAAATCCAGGCCCATTGATAATTACTTTAAATGTAAATGTATTACATTCACCAATCAAAACAGAGAGTGGCTTAATGGTTTAATAATGTTAAAAAAAAAAGTCCCAACTATATGCTGTCTATAAGAGACTCACTTTGAAGGACACACACAGACAGAAAGTGATGGGGTGGAAAAAGATATTCCATGCAAATGGAAACCAAAAGAAAGCTGGGGTAACTACACTTACATAAACAAAATAGACGTTAAGACAAAGACTGTAATAAGATCATTATATAATGATAAAGGAGTTAATCCAACAAGAGATTATAATATTTGTAAAGATTTATGCACCCAAATAGGAGCATCTAAATATATAAAGCAAATATTAACAGACCTAAAGGAAGAAATAGACAGCAATACAATAGTAGTAGGGGACTTCTACATCCCACTTTCATCAATGTATAATTCATCCAGAGAGAGAATCAATATGGAAGCATTGGCCTTAAGTAACATGTTAGATCAGATGGAATTAACAGATATATATAGAACATTCCATTCAAAAGCAACAGAATAGAGGGGGGACCTTCAAGATGGCAGAGGAGTAAAAAGTGGAGATCACCTTCCTCCCCACAAATACATCAGAAATACATCTACATGTGGAACAACTCCTACAGAACACCTACTGAATACTGGCAGCAGACTTCAGACTTCCCAAAAGGCAAGGAACCCAGGTATGTACCTGGGTAGGGCAAAAGAAAAAAGAAAAACCAGAGACAAAAGAATAAGGACGGGATCTGCACCTCTGGGAGGGAGCTGTGAAGGAGGAAAAGTTTCCACACACTAGGAAGCCCCTTCACTGGCAGAGACAGGAGGGGTCGGGTGGGAAGCTGCAGAGCCATGGAGGAGAGCACAGCAACAGGGGTTCAGAGGGCAAAGCAGAGAGATTCCTGCACAGAGGATCGGTGCTGACCAGCACTCACCAGCCGAGAGGCTAGTCTGCTCACCCACTGGGGCGGGTGATGGCTGGGATCTGATGCTTGGGCTTCAGAGGTCAGATCCCAGGGAGAGGACTGGGGTTGGCTGCATGAACACAGCCCAAAGGGGGCTACTGTGCCACAGCTAGCCAGAAGGGAGTCTGGGAAAAAGCCTGGAACTGCCTAAGAGTCAAGACACCATTGTTTCGGGGTGCGCGAAGAGAGGGGATTCCTTCCCTGTCTGCCCACAGAAGGCAGAGCACCGCCTAAACGAGCTCCAGAGACGGGTGCAAGCCACGGCTACAGACCCCAGAGGTGGGCATGAAACACTAACGCTGCTGCTGCAGCCACCAAGAATCCTGTGTGCAAGCACAGGTCACGATCCACACCACTCCCCCTGACCCAGGAGCCTGTGCAGCCCGCCACTGCCAGGTTCCCGTGATTCAGGGACAACTTCCCCAGGGTAACACACGGCATGCCTCAGGCTGCTGCAATGTCACGCTGGCCTCTGCCCCTGCAGGCTTGACTTGCATTCCAATTATAACTACCTTACCCCTCCCTCCCCCGGCATGAATGAGCCAGAGCCCCATAATCAGCCACTGCTTTAACCTCATCCTGTCTGGGCTGGAACAAAAGCCTGAGGGCAACCTATAAATAGAGGTGGGCCAAAGCCAAAGCTGAACCCCAGGAGCTGTGTGAACAAGGAGAAGGGGATATTTCTCCAGGCAGCCTCAGGAGCAGTGGATTAAATCCCCACAATCAACTTGAGGTACGCTGCATCTGTGGAATACCTGAATAGACAATGAATCAACCCAAAATTGAGGCAGCCCACTGCCTCAATTTTGGGAGTAACTGTAGCCTTGGGGTTTGCTCTCTGTGACTGACTTGTTTCTGATTTTAATGTTTATCTTATCGTTTTTAGCGTTTGTTATCATTGGTGGATTTGTTTATTGGTGTGGTTGCTCTCTTCTTACTTAAAAAAATTTATTTTAATAATTAAAATTTTTTTTTAATTTTAACAATAAAAAAGTTTTATTTTAGTATTTTTATTTTAGTATTTTTTTCTTTTTATTAGTTTTCTTCTTTCTTTTTTCCTCCCTTTTCTTCTGAGCCGTGCGGCTGAGAGGGTCTTAGTGCTTCGACCTGATGTCAGGCCTGACCCTCTGAGGTGGAAGAGCCAAGTTCAGGACACTGGACCACCAGAGACCTCCCAGCACCACGTAATATCAATTGGTGAGAGCTCTCCAAGAGATCTCCATTTAAACGCTAAGACCCAGCTCCACCCAACGGCCAAGCTCCAGTGCTGGACGCCCTATGCCAAACAACTAGCAAGACAGGAACACAACCCCACCCATTAGCAGAGAGGCTGCCTAAAATCATACTAAGTTCACAAACACCCCAAAACACATTGTTGGATGTGGCCCTGCCCATCAGAAAGACAAGATCTAGCCACACCCACCAGAATACAGGCACCAGTCCCTGCCACCAGGAAGCCTACACAAGCCACTGAACCAACCTTACCCACTGAGGGCAGACACCAAAAACAACAGGAACTACAAACCTGCAGCCTGTGAAATGGGGACCCCAAACACAGTAAGGTAAGCAAAATGAGAAGACAGAGAAACACACAGCAGATGAAGTAGCAAGGTAAAAACCCACCAGACCAAACAAATGAAGAGGAAATAGGCAGTCTACCTGAAAAAGAATTCAGAGTAAAGATGATCCAAAATTTTGGAAATAGAACGGAGAAAATACAAGAAAGGTTTAAAAAGGACCTAAAAGAACTAAAGAGCAAACAAACGATGATGAACAACACAACAAGTGAAAGTAAAAATTCTCTAGAAGGAATCAATAGCAGAGTAACTGAGGCAGAAGAATGCATAAGTGACCTGGAAGATAAAATTGAGGAAATAACTACCACAGAGAAGAATAAAGAAAAAAGAATGAAAAGAATTGAGGACAGTCTCAGAGACCTCTGGGACAACATTAAATGCACCAACATTCGAATTATAGGGGTCCCAGAAGGAGAGGAAGAAAAGAAAGGGTCTGAGAAAATATTTGAAGAGATTATACTTGAAAACTTCCCTAACATGGGAAGGGAAATAGTCAAGTCAAGGAAGCACAGAGATTCCCATACAGGATAAATCCAAGAAGAAACATGCCAAGACACATATTAATCAAACTATCAAAAATTAAAAAGAAAGAAAAAATACTAAAAGCATCAAAGGAAAAGCACCAAATAACATACAAGGGAATCCCCATAAGGATAAGGGCTGATCTTTCAGCAGAAACTCTGCAAGCCAGAAGGGAGTGGCAGAACATATTTAAAGTGAGGAAAGGGAAAAACCTACAACCAAGATTACCCACCAATGATCTAATTCAGATTTGATGGAGAAATTAAAACCTTTACAGACAAGCAAAAGTTAAGAGAATTCAGCACCACCAAACCAGCTTGACAACAAATGCCAAAGGAACTTCTCTAGGCAGGAAACACAAGAAAAGGAAAAGACCTACAAAAACAAACCCAAAACAATTAAGAAAATGGTCATAGGAACATACATATCAATAATTACCTTAAATGTAAATGGATTAAATGCTCCAACCAAAAGACACAGACTGGCTGAATGGATACAAAAACAAGACCCATATATATGCTGTCTACAAGAGACCTACTTCAGACCTAGGGACACATACAGACTGAAAGTGAGGGGATGGAAAAAGATACTCCATGCAAATGGAAATCAAAAGAAAGCTGGAGTAGCAATTCTCATATCAGACAAAATAGACTTTAAAATAAAGACTGTTACAAGAGACAAAGAAGGACACTACATGATGATCAAGGGATCAATCCAAGAAGAAGATATAACAATTGTAAACATTTATACACCCAACATAGGGGCACCTCAATATATAAGGCAAATGCTAACAGCCATAAAAGGGGAAACTGTCAGTAACAAAATCATAGCAGGGGACTTTAACACCCCACTTTCACCAATGGACAGATCAATCAAAATGAAAATAAATAAGGAAACACAAGCTTTAAATGACACATTAAACAAGGCGGACTTAATTGATCTTTATAGGACATTCCATCCAAAGACAACAGAATACACTTTCTTCTCAAGTGCCCATGGAACATTCTACAGGACAGATCATTTGTTAGGTCACAAATCAAACCTCAGTAAATTTAAGAAAATTGAAATGGTATCAAGCATCTTTTCCGAACACAATGCTATGAGACTAGATATCAATTACAGGGAAAAAAACTGTAAAAATACAAACACATGGAGGCTAAACAATACACTACTAAACAACCAAGAGATCACTGAAGAAATCAAAGAGGAAATCGAAAAATACCTAGAAACAAATGACAATGAAAACACGATGACCCAAAACCTATGGGATGCAGCAAAAGAAGTTCTGAGAGGGAAGTTTACAGCAATACAATCCTACCTCAAGAAACAAGAAAAATCTCAAATAAACAACCTAAACTTACACCTCAAGCAATTAGAGAAAGAAGAACAAAAAAATCCCAAAGTTAGTAGAAGAAATCATAAAGATCAGATCAGAAAAAAATGAAAAAGAAACAAACAATAGCAAAGATCAGTAAAACTAAAATCTGGTTCTTTGAGAAGATAAACAAAATTGATAAACCACTAGCCAGACTCATCAAGAAAAAAGGGAGAAGACTCAAATCAATAGAATCAGACATGAAAAAGGAGAAGTAACAACAGACACTACAGAAATACGAAGGATCATGAGAGATTACTACAAGCAACTCTATGCCAATAAAATGGACAACCTGGAAGAAATGGACAAACTCTTAGAAAAGCACAATCTTCCTAGACTGAACCAGGAATAAACAGAAAATATAAACAGACCAATCACAAGCACTGATATTGAGACTGTGATTAAAAATCTTCCAACAAAAAGCCCAGGGCCAGATGGCTTCACAGGCGAATTCTATAAAACATTTAAACAAGAGCTGACACCTATCCTTCTCAAACTCTTCCAAAATATAGCAGATGCAGGAATACTCCCAAACTCATTCTATGAGGCCACCATCACCCTGATACCAAAACCAGACAAAGGTATCACAAAAAAAGAAAATTACAGGCCAATATCACTGATGAATGTAGATGCAAAAATCCTCAACAAAAACTAGCAAACAGAATCTAACAGCACATTAGAAGGATCATACACATGATCAACTGGGGTTTATCCCAGGAATGCAAGGATTCTTCAATATACGCAAATCAATCAATGTGATACACCATATTAACAAACTAAAGGATAAAACCATATGATAATGTCAATAGATGCAGAAAGAACTTTTGACAAAATTCAACACCCATTTATGATAAAAACTCTCCAGAAAGTGGGCATAGAGGGAACCTACCTCAACATAATAAAAGCCATATATGACAAACCCATAGCCAACATCATTCTCAATGGTGAAAAACTGAAAGCAGTTCCTCTAAGATCAGGAACAAGACAAGGGTGCCCACTCTCACCACTATTATTCAACCTAGTTTTAGCCACAGCAATCAGAGAAGAAAAAGAAATAAAAGGAATCCAAATTGGAAAAGAAGAAGTAAAGCTGTCACTGTTTGTAGATGACATGATACCATACATAGAAAATCCTAAAGATGCCACCAGAATACTACTAGAGCTAATCAATGAATTTGGTAAAGTAACATGATACAAAATTAATGCACAGAAATCTCTTGCATTCCTATACACTAATGATGAAAAATCTGAAGGAGAAATTAAGGAAACACTCCCATTTACCTTGCAACAAGAAGAATAAAATACCTAGAAATAAATCTACTTAAGGAAGCAAAAGACCTGTGCTCCACAAACTATACAACACTGATGAAAGAAATCAAAGATGACACAAACAGATGGAAAGATATAAGATGTTCTTGGATTGAAGAATCAACATTGTGAAAATGACTATACTACCCAAAGCAATCCACAGATTCAATGCAATCTCTATCAAATTACCAATGGCAATTTTCACAGAACTAGAACAAAAATTTTTACAATTTGTATGGAAAAACAAAAGACCCTGAATAGCCAAAGCAATCTTGAGAAAGAAAAATGGAGTTGGAGGAATCAGGTTCCCTGGCTTCAGGCTATACTACAAAGCTACAGTAGTGAAGATAGTATGGTACTGGCAGAAAAACAGAACTATAGATCAGTGGAGCAGGATAGAAAGCCCAGAGATGAACCCACGCACCTATGGTCACCTTATCTTTGACAAAGGAGGCAAGAATATACAATGGAGAAAAGAAAACCTCTTCAATAAGTGGTGCTGGGAAAACTAGACAGCTACGTGTAAAAGAATGAAATTAGAACACTTCCTAATACCATACACAAAAATAAACTGAAAATGGATCAAAGACCTAAATGTAAGGCCAGACACTATAACACTCTTAGAGGAAAACATAGGCAGAACACTCTATGACATAAATCACAGCAAGAACTTTTTTGACCCACCTCCTAGAGTAATGGAAATAAAATAATCAAATGGGACCTAACGAAACTTAAAAGCTTTTGCACAGCAAAGGAAACCATAAACAAGACAAAAAGACAACCCTCAGAAGGGGAGAAAATATTTGCAAACGAAGCAACTGACAAAGAATTAATCTCCAAAAAATACAAGCAGCTCATACAGCTCGATGTCAAAAAAACAAACAACCCAATCCAAAAATGGGCAGAAGATCTAAATGGACATTTCTCCAAAGAAGACATAGAGATTGCCAACAAACGCATGAAAGGATGCTCAACATCACTAATCATTAGAGGAATGCAAATCAAAACTACAATGAGGTATCACCTCACACTAGGCAGAATGTTCATCATCAAAAATCTACAAACAATAGGGCTTCCCTGGTGGCACAGTGGTTAAGAATCCGCCTGCCAATGCAGGGGACACGGGTTCAAACCCTGGTCTGGGAAGATCCCACATGCCGCGGAGCAACTAAGCCCGTGCGCCACAACTACCGAGCCTGTGCTCTAGAGCCCGTGAGCCACAACTACTGGGCCTGTGCGCCTAGAGCCCGTGCTCTGCAACAAGAGAAGCCACCGCAGTCAGAAGCCTGCGCACCGCAACAAAGAGTAGCCCCCACTCCCCGCAACTAGAGAAAGACCGCGCGCAGCAACGAAGACCCAATGCAGCCAAAAATAAATAAATTAAATAAAATTAAATTTAAAAAAAAATCTACAAACAATAAATGCTGGAGAGGGTATGGAGAAAAGGGAACCCTCTTGCACTGTTCGTGGGAATGTAAATTGATACAGCCACTGTAGAGAACAGTATGGAGGTTCCTTAAACAACTAAAAATACAACTACCATATGACCCAGCAATCCCACTACTGGGCATATACCCTGAGAAAACCATCATTCAAAAAGATACATGTACCACAATGTTCACTGCAGCACTATTTACAATAGCCAGGACATGAAAACAACCTAAATGTCCATTGACAGATGAATGGTTAAAGAAGATGGGGCACATATATACAATGGAATTCTTACGCAGCCATAAAAAGGAACGAAATTGAGTTATTTGTAATGAGGTGGATGGACCTAGAGTCTGTCATACAGAGTGAATTAAGTCAGAAAGAGAAAAACAAATACTGTATGCTAACTCACATATATAGAATTTTAAAAAATGGTACTGATGAACCTAGTGGCAGGGCAGGAATAAAGATGCAGACATACAGAACAGACTTGAGGACATGGGGTGGGGGATGGGGAAGCTGGGATGAAGTGAGAGAGTAGCATTGACATGTATACACTACCAAATGTAAAATAGATAGCTAGTGGGAAGCTGCTGAATAACACAAGGGGATCAGCTTGATACTTTGTGATGACCTAGAGGGATGGGATAGAGAGGGTGGAGAGGAGGCTCAAGAGGGAGAGCATATGGGGATATATGTATAAATATAGCTGATTCACTCTGTTTGTTGTACAGCAGAAACTAACACAGCATTGTAAAGCAATTATACTCCAATAAATATATATATTTTTAAAAGTGTAGTATTGGCACAAAAACAGACACATAGGTCAATGGACCATAATAGAGAGTGCATATATGGTCAGTTAATTTACTATAAAGGAGTCAAGAACATACAATGGAAAAAGGTCCGTCTCTTCAATAAATGGTGTTGGGAACCTGGACAGCCACATGCAAAAGAATGAAACTGGATCCCTATCTTCACCATACACAAAAATCTATTCAAAATGGATTAAAGACTTGAACATAAAACCTGAAACCACAGAACTCCTAGAAGGAGACAAAGGGAGCAAGCTCCTTTACATAAGTATTGGCAATAATTTCTTTTTATTTGACAACCAAAAACAAAGGCAATACAAGTGAAAACAAACAAGTGGGACTACATCGAACTAAAAGTTCTGAATAGCAAAGGAAATCATCAACAAAATGAAAAGGCAGCCTACAGAATGGGAGAAGACATTTGCAAATCATATATCTGATAAGAAGTTAATATCCAAAATATAAAAACTCATACAACTCCACAGCACACAAAAAAAGTCTAACTGAAAAATGGGCCGAGGATCTGAATAGACTTTTTCCCAAAGAATACATACAAATGGCCAACAAGTACATTAAAAAGTTGCTCAATAGCCTTAATCAGGGAAATGCAAATCAAAACCACAGTGAGATACACCTCACACCCCTTACAATGGCTATTATCAAAAAGACAAGAGAATGTTGGCAAGGATGCGGAGAAAAGACAGTCTCTTCAATAAGTGGTGCAGCTACATGTAAAAGAATGAAATTAGAACATTCTCTAACAACATATACAAATATAAACTCAAAATGTACTAAAGACCTAAATATAAGACCGGATATTATAAAACTCCTAGAGCAAAACATAGGCAGAAAACTCTTTCGACATGAATTGCAGCAATATCTTTTTGGATCTGTCTCCTAGAGTAATGGAAATAAAAACAAATATTAAATTAAACTTAGAAGCTTTTGCACAGCAAACGAAACCATAAACCAAATAAAAAGACAACCTACAGAATGGCAGAAAATATTTGCAAATGATGCTACTGACAGTGGATTAATTTCCAAAATATACAGCTCATACTGTTTAATATCAAAAAAACCCAAACAACCCAATCAAAAAATGGGCAGAAGACCTAAATAGTCATTTCTCCAAAGAAGACATATAGATGGTCAATAGACACATGAAAAGATGCTCAATATGGCTAATTATTTGAGAAATGCAAATCAAAACTACACCACTCAGAATGGCCATCATTAAAAAGTCTACAAAGAACAAAGGCTGGAGAGGGTGTGGAGAAAAGGGAACACTCCTACAGTATTGGTAGGAATGTAAATTGGTGCAGCCACTATGGAAAAATGTATGGAGGTTCCTTAAAACATTAATAAGAGTTACCATATGATCCAGCAATCCCACCCCTGGGCATATATATCTGGACAAAACTATAATTCAAAAAGATATATGCACTCCTATGTTCATAGCAGTACTATTTACGATAGCCAAGACGTACAAGCAACCTAAATGTCCATTGACAGATAAATGAATAAAGAAGATGTGGTGTATACACACACACACACACACACACACACACACACACACACACTAGAATATTACTCAGCCATAAAAAAGAATGAAATAATGCTATTCAGCAACATTGATTACTACATTGAGTGAAGTAAGTCAGAGAAAGACAAATATCATATGATATCACTTATATGTGGACTCTAATAAAATTATACAAATGAACTTTACAAAACAGAAATACTCACAGACATAGAAAACAAACTTATGGTTACCAAAGGGGATAGCCTGGGGCAGGGCAGGAGATAAATTGGGTGTTTGGGGTTAACATATACACAGTACTATGTATAAAATAGGTAAACAACAAGGATCTACTATATAGCACAGGGAACTATATTCAATATCTTATAATAGCCTATAGTGAAAAAGAATCTCAAAAAGAATATGTATATATATTCACTTATATATACATTATGTAAGCGAATCACTTTGCTGCACAGCCGAAACTAACACGTTGTAAATTAACTATACTTCAATTAAAATAAGTGGTAAAAAAAAAACACAACACAATAAGATATCACCTCACACCCATTAGAATGGCTAGTATAAAAACAAGAGGAAACAAGTGTTGGCAAGGATGTGAAGAAAAGAGAACCTTTGTGCACTGTTGGTGGGAATGTAAATTGGTGCAGCCACTATGGAAACATTATGGAGATCCCTTAAAAAAATTAAAAACAGAACTACCTTATGTGATCCTACAATTCCACTTCTGGGTATTTATCCAAAAGAAATAAAGTTACTATCTTGAAAAATATATACATTCCATGTTAACTCATTGCAGCATTATTACAATAGCCAAGACATGAATTTAACCTAATAGTCCACTGGTGGATGAATGGAGAAAGAAGATGTGCTATACACATATGAGGAGGGAATATTATTCAGTCATAAAAAGAAGGAAATTCTGCAATATGAAACAACATGGATGGACCTCAGTGCAGAGGGAGGGGTGCAGGGGGAGGGGTGGTACTGGAAGTTCCAGCCCTCTAATCACATGATGGCTCCACTGGAAACCAACCCCATCCTTAGGTGCTTTCCAAATTTGCTTCATTAATATAACAAGACATCTTTATCACTCTCATCATAGGAAATCCCAAGGGTCTTAGGAGCTCTGTGCCAGGAATAGGGTCCAAGACCAAATATATATTTCTTATTATAAATCACAATATCACAACCACATGTCCTTCTTGCAGACCAACACTGAGACAGAGCCACAGGCACAGCAGAATTTTCTGCTTGGTCTGTATCTTCTCAGAATATTGGGGCCCTAATAAAGTTAATTCATGTATCAGGACCCCCCCAAATGGAGGCTGCCCCCGGGGGCCAGCCCACATCACAAATCTAAACCTAAGTCAGCCAGCACTTATGGGAAACACCTGTCAAGGAAACCTAACTACACCAATCATAATCCTCCAACTCAGCTGTAGCTAGCTCACCTGAGCCTAGAAAAACAGGATCCATTAGCCTTATAAGGAAGTCCCTGACCTCCTAGCCAACCATGCCTTGCTTCAGCATTGCCTCTTCTAACGCACTAAAGAACCCCCTCTTGCCCAAAATTCCTCAAGAGGAGCGCTTGGGGCACTGTCCTCCTCCAATCTATGGATGTTTTTCCCTTGAACAAAGCACATCAAACATGTTACTAGATTGTTTTAGTTTTTATCATTTGACAGACCCCAAGTGTGATTCTAGGGACTGACTTTCTGAGGCTCAGAGATGTCTCCTGGACTCCAAGGGGCTGCCAACAGTAACTGCTGAGTCTATACTATGGATCTTGAAGAATATGGACTTTGAGTCAGGAGACATGGATGTGAAACTTGACCCTGCATTCTCCCTGGGCCAGTTGTTAAACTCGCCCAAACCTCACTCCCTTCATTGATTAAGCAGCAACAATACCCACTTTATATGACTGTGACGAGGATTTTAAAAGAGGACGACTTAAACTCTTACCTCTCCATACAAATTATAGTTACATTTAGCGTAACTGAGGAATTAGGTTTAAAAGCAGAGACCTTTAGGGGCTTCCCTGGTGGCGCAGTGGTAGAGAATCCGCCTGCCAACACAGGGGACACAGGTTTGATCCCTGGTCTGGGAAGATCCCACATGCCGCGGAGCAACTAAGCCCATGCGCCACAACTACTGAGCCTGCGCTCTAGAGCCCTCAAGCCACAACTACTGAAGCCCGCACGCCTAGAGCCCGTGCTCTGCAACAAGAGAAGCCACCGCAATGAGAAGCCCTCACACTGCAACAAAGAGTAGCCCCCGCTCGCCAGAATTAGAGAAAAGCCCATGGGAAGCAACGAAGACCCAATGCAGCCAAAATCAATCAGTCAATAAATTTATTAAAAAAAAATGCAGAGACCTTTAGCTCAGTCAGCATTTCCCCATCTAAAGGCTCCATAAGCATCAGTCGACGAGGGGGGAGGGGGAAGGGAGGGGAGACGGGGGAGGGAAGGAGGAAGAATCATGTTCCAGCTCATCCTAGAGGAGGTGTGGAGTTCAGTCACTGCTCCTAAGAGCAGGGCCTAGTTCTCAGCTCCATCTGTCTTATTCCCCAGACACCTCCACTCTCGTTAGCTCTCCACTTGCTGAGGAAGGGATAAGTGAAGTGGAACCAAGGAGCTTTATTTTTTGTTTCCCACTGCAATCTGTCTCAGAGGCAGAATGTGAGAAGCCCAGAATTTCTCCTTGCCCCTCTCTGCACCTCCCCAGCTGCACCCATAGGGATTTCATCCCAAATAGAAGCCAGGACCTTCCAAAAGCAGGAGAGAGACTTGGATTCTCTTTTGTATCTCTTTTATGTGAGAAAAAGACACCAGGGTCAAGCAGGGGCACTTCCAAACCAGTTATTTCTGAGGAAAGGCCAAGACTGATCCAGCATGAGACATGGTAGCTTTCTATTCAGACAAGCTGGAGAGCTGGGCAGGACCATTCAGACAGAGAATGGATCTTTGTGAAAGGCTAGGCAAAGCCAGTGCAAGGCCCTGCTCTTTACTCAGCTGACAGTCCCATTTTGGGAATCAGGCCAGTCCTGCACTTCCTGGATGACCTGGAACCACACATGGACTTCCACATGACTCCAGGGCCAGCCAGACAACTGCATGGCCCCGCTAAGAAAGTCCAGAGGCATGGGGTTGATTGGACCAGGTCTCAAGAGGGATATTAAGGCATGTTGGAAACAGTGTGTCTGGAATCTTGTGTCCTTAACTGCTCATGAATGCGTGGTTTGGGTAGCTTTCTGGTTTGACTTACAGGAAGTTCTGATGGGGATAGAGCAGGGAT
>NW_006799583.1:215423-222797 GCF_000442215.2 Lipotes vexillifer
CAGCTCTGGATCACCTTGGAAAAATATCGCTCATTTGCCAGCCTGACACTGCAATTCCAGGAAGCTGCTGTTGGTGAATCATCAGCCTCCTCTTTTCCTATGGTTTCAGGAAGCTCATCCAGGGCCTCACCCATCTCCTCTCCAGGAAGAGAAACACTCACCAGGCACACATGGGCTTTTCTGGAAGGGACTGAAAGGGGGTCTCCATGGCACCTCCCCACTCCTAAAGCTGGAGGAACAGGGATGACATGAGGGACCTCACAGCCCCAGACCCTACCTGAGTTGTTTTTTTTGTTTTTGTTTTTTTTTTTGCGGTACGTGGGCCCCTCACCGTTGCGGCCTTTCCCGTTGCGGAGCACAGGCTCCGGACGCGCCGGCTCAGCGGCCATGGCTCACGGGCCCAGCTGCTCAGCGGCACGTGGGATCTTCCTGGACCGGGGCACGAACCCATGTCCCCTGCATCGGCAGGCGGACTCTCAACCACTGCGCCACCAGGGAAGCCCCTACCTGAGTCTTTTGAAAACATTCTCAGGCTTTTGCTCTAGAAAATCTATCCCAGGTTTCTGATTCTCTCTTCTGGAGTTCATCACAACACAAACTACGTAGAAGTCTCTGCATTCTGAGTGGCATAGTATGCTTTTGCCTCAATGTGTTATCAGTCTCTTAACTACAGAGCCAGTCAGGGTCTGCGAAGCTCCCAGAAGCTTGTTGGTTGGACCTCTGTGGGTCACTAAGCAGCTGGACAGGGCTTAGGAAAAGGAGGGGGGGGGCACAGCTCCCACTGTCACCACCATGGGCCCTCTCGTGCCTCTACCCCAAGTGGAGGGTTCCTGCTCTCTGCCTTTGCCTTGGCCAATCTCTGGCCTCCTCCTGAGGTTACTGCTACCCCTGGCACAGCTTTGAGCCACTGGACATAACATTTGGGCCTCATTTTTCCCACAGCCCTGTGGAGCTCAGCAAACAGTGAACAGATTTGGGGAGGAGGGTCGCTCCTGGGTTTTCACACCCACATGAGAACTATTTTTTTTTCCTCTGTGTATATCTGGCTCTTCTCCATATGCTATTACATTCAAACACAGGTTGAGACCTCAGTGACCCACATTCAGATCCAAGGATTAAGAAAGCAAGCCCATGTTCCCTGATGATTCAGAAGAACTTGAAAGATGAGCTGAGGTAATATGGCTGTGGAGTTTATTTAATCCCTCCACCCATCTCCTTGCCATGTGCGCACCTCCTTACCTTTCTCTGAGAGTCAGCAGCCTCGATGTGCCAGGGCTCATGTGAGTGCACCACGGAAGCCAGAGAGAGGTGACTGAGTTGTCCGCAAGCACCTTCCAAGACTCTTCATTCTCATGGCCTTTGGGACACGAGCCCTCGACCAGGGAAGCCTACCTGAGTCTTTTGAAAACATTCTCAGGCTTTTGCTCTAGAAAATCTATCCCAGGTTTCTGATTCTCTCTTCTGGAGTTCATCACAACACAAACTACGTAGAAGTCTCTGCATTCTGAGTGGCATAGTATGCTTTTGCCTCAATGTGTTATCAGTCTCTTAACTACAGAGCCAGTCAGGGTCTGCGAAGCTCCCAGAAGCTTGTTGGTTGGACCTCTGTGGGTCACTAAGCAGCTGGACAGGGCTTAGGAAAAGGAGGGGGGGGGCACAGCTCCCACTGTCACCACCATGGGCCCTCTCGTGCCTCTACCCCAAGTGGAGGGTTCCTGCTCTCTGCCTTTGCCTTGGCCAATCTCTGGCCTCCTCCTGAGGTTACTGCTACCCCTGGCACAGCTTTGAGCCACTGGACATAACATTTGGGCCTCATTTTTCCCACAGCCCTGTGGAGCTCAGCAAACAGTGAACAGATTTGGGGAGGAGGGTCGCTCCTGGGTTTTCACACCCACATGAGAACTATTTTTTTTTCCTCTGTGTATATCTGGCTCTTCTCCATATGCTATTACATTCAAACACAGGTTGAGACCTCAGTGACCCACATTCAGACCCAAGGATTAAGAAAGCAAGCCCATGTTCCCTGATGATTCAGAAGAACTTGAAAGATGAGCTGAGGTAATATGGCTGTGGAGTTTATTTAATCCCTCCACCCATCTCCTTGCCATGTGCGCACCTCCTTACCTTTCTCTGAGAGTCAGCAGCCTCGATGTGCCAGGGCTCATGTGAGTGCACCACGGAAGCCAGAGAGAGGTGACTGAGTTGTCCGCAAGCACCTTCCAAGACTCTTCATTCTCATGGCCTTTGGGACACGAGCCCTCGGGCTTCAGGGGAGGCAGGTAGCTGTGCAGCCTGTAGCTACCTGAACAGGGAAGAAGCCGTGAGGCATGTTGGGAGAGCAGCCAGCTCAGGGCTTTTTAGCTCCAGCTCTAGGGAATCTAATAATCTAAGTGGAGGCTTAGATTACCTCACCTGTGGGCCAGGTTCCCTCAGCAGTCAGGGGAGGGATTTAAAGGGTACTGTGAAAACTTCTAGATAAGCCTGAAGTCAGGATGGACGAGGAAGAGAAAAACAAACCTCCCAAAACCACCCTGTGGAGCTCATTTCTTGCCCTAATAAACCATGTCACTCCTACTCCTTTCCTTCTTCCCACTTTCCTTTACTCAGCTTCCAGTCTTTCTTTCTCTGCTGCTTTTTGGTCATATATAGGCTGGTCCAGTGGTTCTCATCAGCTACACCCGGACACTTGTTAGAAACGCAAATTCTCAGACCCCACCACAGACCTACTGAATTAGAAATCCTGGGGGAGGGGCTGGCAATCTGTGTTTTAACCAGCCCTCCAGGGGATTCTAAGCGCTCTAAATCGAGAACCCTGCCTAGTCTCTTCTTCCCCAGTTAGGCTGCAGGCTCCTGGAGGGTTCTGACCACACAGGGCTTAGCGTGGTCCTGGGAACCAGGGGCACAGTCCTGCACAGAACCTGTAGTAGGAAGCAGAAAGAAAATCAAGAAGAAAACCTGGAAATAATCAGAACCTGGGTTCTGGTTGGGTGGCCCTGGCCAGGTCACTCACCTCTTGGACTTTTAGGTTCCTCTTCAGAAGTATAGACAGGAGGAAGTTAGTCTCTGAGGTTGGGTTGTTTTCACGCCTGTAAGTTCTGATCTGGCCAATGCCTGCTTCATTATTCTTCTCTTTTCTGCTGACTCCCTGCCCAGCCCTCATGGCAATCCTGAGTTTTGTCTTGTCCTTGGTCAATTAACTGTTTGTGAGAGAGACAGAGAAATCCAATCTAGAAATGAAATAGAAACACATGTAGGAGAGGTCATAGCCTCCAACAGAAATGGGGCCATGCTTTGCCTGTGTGCTCCCAGAAGGGAGGGAGCTGGAGGGGTCCCCCTGTTGGGAGCTCAGGTGGGAAAGAGCGAGCAGGCTATGCTGTCAGGGGTCCATGTAGCCAATTAAAGCAACAAACTTTTAATCACTCACTGTGATGGCATAAATGAAAGTTCTGCAACTGGAGAAAGTACACATCCCCCTGTTCCATTTTCCCTCATGGAACTGCACACCGGCCCAAGGTCGGGTGGACCAGCGTATATGTGGGGGTCATCTCTCTGTTGAGGGAGCCCCTGAGAAAAAGGCAGTTTTATGGATCCTAAAGTTGGTTGGGGGGAGGGGAAGGGCTAGAAGTGGAAAAGAAGTGAGTCAGAGGAGGGGAAGAGTCTTCATAATTTCCTCCTCCTCCCCCGCCATAAGGAGGCCTCAGGAGAGGCAGCACCTGAAGAGGACCTCTGCCCAAGGCCTCAGTCATAGAAACCTAGGAATGAAGGCACTTCTGAGCTAGGAATGTAAATATGCGAAGGGCATGACCAGCGAGTGGGGCCTGAGTCCTTAACTGCACCTCTCGGGCTATGCACCAAAGCACGGGAAGCTGTCTGCAGGCCTGCGAGGCAAAGCCTTTGTAATTGCTGATGGTCAGGCCTGAGAAATCACACAAATCACCCACAGGTTTTTAACCAGGATCCAGACTCCTCACCTCCTCCCAGGGAGTCATTAAGAGGCCTCTGCTCCCACCTGCCTCTTCTGAGTCAACTCCTCCAGCTTTCAAGCAAGGATCAGGGCACATGACTCTGCATAGAAATGCCATGACTTTCTCCAGGTGGAAATCACTTTTCACCCACCTTTCTAGGCTTGAACCTCTTGGTTTCTGTCATTTTAAAACACAAGTATCTCTGGGAAATAATTGAGAGAACTAAATGCAAACTGTAAGGAAAATTTCACATTATTGACACAGATAAGACTCTAAGATGAATCCCAAAGTTACCAGAACTGTCTTCCTGAAAGATGTCTAGGGTGTGGGGAAAAGATGTTTCAAAGGAAAGAAATCATAAAGATCAGAGCAGAAATAAATGAAATAGAAACAAATAAAACAATAGCAAAGCTGGTTCTTTGAGAAGATAAACAAAATTGATAAACCCTTAGCCAGACTCATCAAGAAAAAAAGGAAGAGGACACAAATCAATAAAATTAGAAATGAAAAAGGAGAAATAACAACTGACACCACAGAAATACAAAGGATTATAAGAGGCTACTACAAACAACTCTATGCCAATAAAATGGACAACCATGAAGAAACAGACAAACTCTTGGAAAGGTACAATTTTCCAAGACTGAACAGGAAGAATTAGAAAATAGAAACAGACCTATCACAAGTAATGAAATTGAAACTGTAATTACAAATCTTCCAACAAACAAAAGTCCAGGACCACATGGCTTCACAGGCAAATTCTATCAAACATTTAGAGAAGAGGTAAGACCAGTCCTCAAACTCTTCCAAAAAATTGCAGAGGGAGGTACACTCCCAAATTCTTTCTATGAAGCCACCATCACCCTGATACCAAAACAAGAAAAAGATACAATAAAAAAAGAAAATTATAGACCAATATCACTGATGAACACAGATGCAAAAATCCTGAACAAAATACTAGCAAACAGAATCCAACAACATATTAAAAGGAACATACACCATGAACAAGTGGGATTTATCCCAGGATGCAAGGATTCTTCAATATATGCAAATCAATCAATGTGATATACCATATTAACAAATGAAGGAATAAAAACCATATGATCATCTCAATAGATGCAGAAAAAGCTTTTGACAAAATTCAACACCCATTTATGATAAAAGCTCTCCAGAAAATGGGCATAGAGGGAAACTACCTCAACATAATAAAGGTCATATATGACAAACCCACAGCCAACACCGTTCTCAATGGTGAAAAACTGAAAGCTTTTCCACTAAGATCAGGAACAAGACAAGGATGTCCACTCTCGCCACTCTTATTCAACATATTTTTGGAAGTCCTAGCCACAGCAATCAGAGAAGAAAAAGAAATAAAAGGAATACAAATTGGAAAAGAAGTAAAGCTGTCACTGTTTGCCAATGACATGATACTATACATAGAAAATTCTAAAAATGCCATCAAAAAACTAGTAGAACTAATCAATGAATTTGGTAAGGTTGCAGGATAAAAAATTAATGCACAGAAATCTCTGGCATTCCTATACACCAACAACAAAAAATCAGAAAGAGAAATTAAGGAAACACTCCCACTTACCATTGCAACAAAAAGAATAAAATACCTAGGAATAAACCTGCCTAAGGAGGTGAAAGACTTGTACTCAGAAAACTATAAAACAAACACTGATGAAAATAATCAAAGATGACATAAACAGATGGAGAAATATACCATGTTCTTGGATTGGAAGAATCAATATTGTGAAAATGACTATACTACTCAAAGCAATCTACAGATTCAATGCAATCCCTATCAAACTGTCTATGGCACTCTTCACAGAATTAGAAAAAAAAATTTTTTAATTTGTATGGAAGCACAAAAGACCCTGAACAGCCAAAGCAATCTTGAGAAAGAAAAATAGAGTTGGAGGAATCAGGCTCCCCGACTTCAAACTATACTACAAAGCTACAGTAATCAAGACAGTATGGTACTGGCACAGAAACAGATATATAGATCAATCGTACAGGATTGAATGCCCAGAGATAAACTCATGCACATATGGGCACCTAATTTACAACAAAGGAGGCAAAAACATACAATGGAGAAAAGACAGCCTTTTCAATAAGTGGTGCTGGGGAAACTGGACAGCTATATGTAAGAGAATGAAATTAGAACACTACCTAACAGCATACACAAAAATAAATCCCAAATGAATTAAAGACTGAAATGTAAGACCAGACACTATAAAACTTTTAGAGGAAAACATAGGAAAAACACTCTTTGACATAAACCGCAGCAAGATCTTTTTTGACCCACCTCCTAGAGAAATGGAAATAAAAACAAAAATAAACAAATGGGACTTAATTAAACTTAAAAGCTTTTGCACAGCAAAGGAAACCATAAACAAGACAAAAAGACAACCCTAAGAATGGGAGAAAATATTTGCAAATGAAACAACAGACAAAGGATTAATCTCCAAAATATACAAACAGCTCATGGAGCTCAATACCAAAAACACAAACGACCCAATTAAAAAATGGACAGAAGACCTAAACAGACATTTCACCAAGGAAGACATACAGATGGCCAAGAAGCACATGAAAGGATGCTCAACATCACTAATTACTAGAGAAATGCAAATCAAAACTACAATGAGAGGGCTTCCCTGGTGGCGCAGTGGTTGAGTCTGCCTGCTGATACAGGGGACATGGGTTCGTGTCCCGGTCCGAGAGGATCCCACATGCCATGGAGCGGCTGGGCCCATGAGCCATGGCCGCTGGGCCTGCGCATCTGGAGCCTGTGCTCCACAACGGGAGAGGCCACAACAGTAAGAGGCCCGCGTACCGCAAGAAAAAAAAACTACAATGAGATATCAGTCAGAATGGCCATCAACAAAAAATCTACAAACAATAAATGCTGGAGAGGGTGTGGAGAAAAGGGAATACTCTTGCATTGTTGGTGGGAATGTAAATTGATACAGCCACTATGGAGAACAGTATGGAGGTTCCTTAAAAAACTACAAATAGAACTACCATACGACCCAGCAATCCCACTACTGGGCATATACCCTGAGCAAACCATAATTCAAAAAGAGTCACGTACCAAAATGTTCATTGCAGCTCTATTTACAATAGCCAGGACATGGAAGCAACCTAAGTGTCCATCAACAGATGAATGGATAAAGAAGATGTGGCATATACAATGGAATATTACTCAGCCATAAAAAGAAACAAAATTGAGTTATTTGTAGTGAGGTGGATGGACCTAGAGTCTGTCATCAGAGTGAATTAAGTCAGAAAGAGAAAAACAAATACCGTATGCTAACACATATATATGGAATCTAAGAAAAAAAAAAAAAAAAGGTCATGAAGAACCTAGGGGTAAGACGGGAATAAAGACACAGACCTACTGGAGAAC
>NW_006799583.1:223036-231666 GCF_000442215.2 Lipotes vexillifer
ATAAAAAAGATGTGGCACATATATACAATGGAATATTACTCAGCCATAAAAAGAAACAAAATTGAGTTATTTGTAGTGAGGTGGATGGACCTAGAGTCTGTCATCAGAGTGAATTAAGTCAGAAAGAGAAAAACAAATACCGTATGCTAACACATATATATGGAATCTAAGGAAAAAAAAAAAAAGGTCATGAAGTACCTAGGGGTAAGACAGGAATAAAAACACAGACCTACTACAGCATGGACTTGAGGATATGGGGAGGGGGAAGGGTAAGCTGTGACAAAGTGAGAGAGTGGCATGGAGATATATACACTACCAAATGTAAAATAGCTAGTGGGAAGCAGCCACATAGCACAGGGAGATCAGCTAGGTGGTTTGTGACCACCTAGAGGGGTGGGATAGGGAGGGTGGGAGGGAGGGAGATGCAAGAGGGAAGAGATATGGGAACATATGTATATGTATAACTGATTCATTTTGTTATAAAGCAGAAACTAACATACCATTGTAAAGCAATTATACTACAATAAAGATGTTAAAACAAACAAACAAACAAAAAGATATAAGGATACCAAAATCTGTACTGGTTAGAGTTCTACAGGGAAATAGAACCAGTAGGATATATATATAGATAGATAGATAGATATAGACACAAAAACACACATATATACATACATGGGGACATATACACTATTTTGCATGGAAGCTACATGGAATAACAAAATTACATTATTTAATCCCATTTTAAAATGCTGAAAATGACTTCAATTTGTCTTCAGATTAAAATAAAATCTCCAACAATGTCAAAAAAATAAAAAAAAAAGATATACACATTGAAAAAAAATGATACTGATGAACCTAGTGGCAGGACAGGAATAAAGACGTAGACATAGGGAATGGACTTGAGGACATGGGAGGGGGGAAGCTGGGGCAAAGTGAGAGCAGCATGGACATATATACACTACCAAATGTAAGATAGATAGCTAGTGGGAAGCAGCAGCATAGCACAGGGAGATCAGCTCGGTGTTTTTCGATGACCTAGAGGGGTGGGATAGTGAGGGTGGGAGGGAGGCTCAAGAGGGAGGGGATATGGGGATATATGTATGCATATGGCTGATTCACCTTGTTGTACAACACAAACTAATACAGTATTGTGAAGCAGTTATACTCCAATAAAGAGGTATTAAAAAAAAAAGTTTCAGAACAGGCCCTACTGATGCTAAAGCTGACACGGAATCACTCACTTGTCCCAGCCTATACTATTTTCTATTATAGTTTATACTGACATGTCCTATCTTCCCTATTGGACTGTGAGCTTCCTGAGGGCAAAGACTATGCCTTACATGCCTGTATATCACCCAAAATACATTGCTCTCAAACACATGCTGTGTGGATTAGTGGTCGGGATACAGAACTTCAAACAACAACAAAATCAGTTCTTCTCCTGTGGTCTGGAAATATCTAAGCCTTATATTTACTTTTATACACAATTATGTCCTATCTTCCCAAGTGGGTTGTACATATTTTCATGTTTGAGGCTTCTCGGTGCCTGGGCCATAATTAGCTCTCAACAAATAAATACTTAACTATTAGATGTCTCAGAGCAGTCTTCACCAAGAGGTGAAAAGTAGAACTGGAAATTTAATCCCCTCAAACCCCATGAAGATCCATCCTCCAGGGCGTGAGATTCCAGGCATGATCAGACAGGATCACCCCTTCCTGGAATCCCTCAGAGGGCAGCCATAAGCATATGGGGGATATTTCTGGGAACAGTGAGTTAACAGCCTCCCTTTGCTTCAGCTTGCCCCAGTACTCAGACTTAACTGGTGGAGATTTATGGGTTTGTGTACAATGTACTTGATGTTTCTTTTCTATTAGTTGTTCATCACAGACACCATTGGAAACTACCTGGTGCAATTATCCCTAGCCCTTGACCATGATAATCAAGGTGGTCCTGAAAAGGAGTCAACAAGCCAGAGAGCTAGTCTCCTGCTTTCTAATGGATGATTTATACAATTTAGGTCAAGAAGGAGGCACTATCCACTCTAGGCAGGCATAGCCCAGCCCACCATCCCAATACATTCTACTCTACCCTTCCATTCATCCATCCCCACTGTCCCTCCTGCTTCATTGAAGTCATGTGAGCAGGTCCCAGACTTACAGCCCAGTTAGACTGAGCTTTGCCTGTCTTCCTCTGATGATTTCTGTCTTGTGGCCAACAGCCAGACTCTGGGTTTGTTCTCCCCAGGAGCCATGCAGAGGAATGGCCACCAGAGAAATTCCAGTTCCGCATTCCTCTAAGGATCAGTGGTTCTGACTACTTAGCAGTATTACCCAGGGGAGAGTTTCCAGAATATGGCTCCCTGGCACTTACCCCCAAAGATTCCAATTTAGTCAGTCCAGGTGATGTTCAATCAGCTGTATTTTAATGATTCTGATGCATGAGAAAATTTGGGAACCACTGGACAAATTCTAAGCTCTTTGAGATCAAGAAAGATGTGAATCTATCCTTCTGTATGCCTGCGATGACTAGCACAGCATCTGGCACAGAGTGACCACTTATATTCATTGAATCAATGAATGCTGAAAACATGGTGGTGGCTTGGAAGCAGCGTCAACCTAGCATCTTACCTAAAGGCTAGGCAAGAGCCAGTGGGATGCAGAAGGCCAAACCAGAGTGGGGCTAGGGATAGGAATAAAGCAACAGGGCAGTGGTGGGCGTAATCAGAAGAAAATGGGTAATTTGAGCCCCACATGGGAGAACATGGCCCCTGCTCTGAAATATGCTACAATCTTTAAAGATGCTGCTGCCTCTATTCTGGGACTTACAGGAGTTCCGCCTCCCCTCCCATTTAAGAAAACAAATCTGATGGATGACTTCCCTGGTTAAAACCCTCCAGAGCAAAATGAAACCACCGAAAAACCCTCCAAAGGCCTGTATTGTCAGGATAAATTCTACACTCTTTTCTCTGACTCAGAGTCCTTTCCTAGCTCCTCCCTCGCTCATCACACGGTACTGGCTCCCACCTCTTTACATATACAGCCACGCTTACAAGTCTCAAGTCGTACACTCTGCCTGTTCTCTCTACGTGGGATGCTCATTCACGGTCCCGAGACCATCAGGACCGGGTTTTTTGTTTGTTTGTTTTTTTAATTTATTTTTTAACATCTTTATTGGAGTATAATTGTTTTACAATGGTGTGTTAGTTTCTGCTGTTTAACAAAGTGAATCAGCTATATGTATACATATATCCCCATATCTCCTCCCTCTTGCGTCTCCCTCCCACCTTCCCTATCCCACCCCTCTAGGTGGTCCCAAAGCACCGAGCTGATCTGCCTGTGCTATGTGGCTGCTTCCCACTAGCTATCTACTTTCCATGGCATGGACTTATATATACTCTCAAATCACAGTTTTAAACATCACCTTCTCTTCCCCCAGGAGACTGCCGGCTCCCTGAGGGTCGAGGTTAGCCTGCTGTGTCCAAAACCTAGCCAGCAGTTGTGCTAATATTTCAATGAAAGGAAATTGAGAAGGGAAACCGACAGCAGACACTCAGGATTGGCGTTTGCTTGTGTTGCTGTAAAACTGGATTCTGCAGACACAAACCAGCTCATTGATTTGGATCTAGAGAGCAACTGGGAGACGGGAGTTGTACTGAGAAGGAGAAAAGCAAGTGCAGGTGGGAGGATCAAAAAATAAAAAATACAACCAGAGAGAAGGGAGAGTGCGCAGTCCGACGCTGAGGTCAAAGGCCGTGGGAGACCATCTCCTGTGGGCACACTTGGCCAACGCAGACTGCCAGGAGGCTCCACGCTGAGAAAACCCCAGCGGCGGCACAGGCGGGACGCGGGGCTGCAGGTGGGCGGGGCGCGGGGCGGGGCTGCGCGCGGACAGGGTCAGGGGTAGCGCGCGGGCGCCGCTAGGCCTGCGCTGGAGGCAGCTGATTCGCCTGCTTGACGCTCTGATGCCTTAATTTGGACTGACAAGTGGAGGCTGCTGTGAGAAGCGGCCTGGATTTTTGACATTCAGCGAGCTAGAAATAACCAGCTGGGCTCCTGGCGCTGTGGTCACAAATGTCTTGCCCTTCCGAAACGACGGGCTGACTGAAGGGACTTTTCCGCAGTGCAGATCTGTTCTCTGTGTGTCAGCCTGGGTTCTAGTCCGGATTCAGCTCCCAGCTCGGTTTAGTGGAGTCACTTGAATTGGCTGCCGCTCAGCCTTCCCTCTGTTGTTGATAGCCGACCCCCTTCCGCCTCTGTTGAAAATGGTTCTGAGTGGCTGCCTTGTCCCCAATCCCGTGGCCTGAACTTGATATTCGCCTCTTCTAGAAGTCCAGCGCTCCGCATAGCCACTCTGGGAGGGGCTAGAAGATGATCCCGATTGCAAAAGGTGCTGATGAACGTTTTGTGAACCCTGAGAGAGTGTTGAAATCTAGGAGCTCTCGCCCTAGAAAAATTTACACGCGCATCAAACATTGCTTACAACTGCAGGGAGTTACTGGCGTAAATCACAGACGCCTGGCTTAACAGTCTAGTCCGACTCCTCCTCTTGCCGGTGAGGAGACTGGCCTGAAACAAGCCCTCGGGGTTTCCCCCCACCTACTCATCCTCCTGCACCGCGAGCACCGCTTTTTCTCTCCTTTCCTTCTTCAACCATCCTCCTCACCGACCCTCCACACTTGGGCGCTCTCAAGAGGGAAGCTGTCCCATAAATATTTATAAAATGCGTGGGATGTCCTGAAGCAGAGAAAGTGAAAAATAACACCCCCAGGTCCTCAGAACTTCGCCTGATGCTTCTCTCCCAGCTTCCACTCATCCTTCCCGGGAGCCTGGGGAGGGGGTGCAGCTAGAGGGAGCTGAAGCTGCCGCAGCAAAGAAGTCCCCACCCCCTTCAGAATCAGCACCATCAACACTATCACAGAAAACTTCCCGCTCCAGCACCATCCAGCCGCTGCCTGGTAGTGACCAACAAGAACCAAAGCAGCTTTGCACGGTGGCTTGCTTGCCCAGAAGTATCTGGTGCAAATGGGCTTCTTGTACAATGGGGAACTCCTGGGGGTGCCCTTTTGAATGTACTGCAAGAAACAGCTCTACCAATGGATGATTCAGGAGGCTATAATTGGCCTTCACTCCTACCACATAGTTTCGATAAAATAACATAGCCCAGCAGCGGGTAGGAAGGCAGTAAATAAAAACCCAAGCTCTTGCTACTCAAAGTGTACGTGGCACCAGTGGCATCGATGTCACCAGGAGCTTGGTAAAAATGCAGGCTCTGTCCCAGACACACTAGGAGATCTGCGTTTTAAAGAGATTTTGAGATGATTTGCATATGGGTTAAAGTTTGAGAGACCCCACCCAAAGTCAGCTGATAGCGGTCATTATTAGAGTCCCAGTCATCCCCTGCTCCCACCTGGGAAAACCACAACAGGTGGATGAAATTCCTCCAAGCTCTGCTTGCAGGAGATGATGGCCATGCTTACAGGGAGACCCAGTACCCACCTCTACCCCCTCCCTCAACCAGAGACCTCACCCACCTGTTGGCAGAGTCACCCACCTCGTTACTGCTATTCTATGATTTTGTCTTCTGGGAATACAGAGAAGTCTTCTATCTGGAGATTAAAATGACAAGCAGCTACCTCCTAAATAAAATCCAATTTGGCTTTAGCTTTGGCAGTAGCTCTAACCCCATTGCTGCTGGAACCAGTTCCAAGGTCTAACTACCAAATACTTCAGGGGAAATGGGAGGAGGGTAACTCTCTGCAATTGCCCATTTGTACCATCTAACACTATTTTCATTTGCCTTTGAAAAGAAAGGTGCAGAAACTATGGGCGGTGAGGACACAGACCGGTGACGTCCAGAGTGGGCCCGACAGGGGAAAATGGAAGAGAAGTGCAGAAAATTGCTCAGGGGAAGACAGGCTTCAGTGACACCTGCTGAAACAGAAACCTGATCTCACAAGACATCCCTCCCTGCCTGTTCTCTACAAATATTAGGGGGCTTATGCAGTAAAAAAAAAGAAAGAAAGAAAGAAAGAAAGAAAGATGTTTGGCCAGCTTATAGAAAATGTAATGTGGGCACTTTGCTGTCCTGGCTTTTAAAGCGGTCAAAAGCAAACCAACTTCAAGGTGTCAGCCGCTCTGTTTGCAGCCTTAGAAAGACATCCTTGTTCTTTTATTGTCCTGCCTTTGCTCAGAGCAGCAAACTCTCCCTGGGGAAATGGCTTACCTTAAAAGAGATGCTATTATAGCTGAAGATGTTTTAGCTTCACTTCCAATCTCTGATTCCTTGTGGAAAGTAATGGCTGCTGTGGTATGCCCTGTGCCTTTTATTCTTACATTTTTGCTTAGGTGAACAGTAGCTAAGTGGACACAGCTGCTTAAAATTCAGGACTTAAATGTTTCCATGGAGAATGATTCAGACAACAGGAGAGGTAACCAACAGTAAGCAAAAGTGCATCGTCCAAGTTATAAAATTTAGGGGAGGGAAGGAGGCTGATTCAGCTGGTGGAACAAAGTGATTATTACTTGGGATCCTGGGTTAGTGAGAGAATCAGAGAGGAACTGCTTTACATCCCAACATCCAACTGAAAAGAAAAACAAAACTTCACCCCATCACATCGATGTTGGGCAGTTTATTATAGATGCTACAAAGGGATTTATTTTTCCCAAGACAGTTGATTGGAGGCATCTCAAATCACAGCTCGAACAGACTCTTAGCTCCAGGCAGCCTCATAACTGTGGACCCAGCTTTTCACAGCTCAGTTCTCCCTGCCAATCCAATTTTTTTTCTTGAAAGCTCAAACTTACCTTCTCCAGGAAGACTTCCTGAATGATCTCAGCTCACAGGGATCTCATCCCTAATGCAGAGGACATTCACTGCTCAGGAGCAGAGTCTACCCCCTTGTTTTTGTGTGACCTTGGAATTACACTCTGTTCTTGTCTATGTACACTGATCTGTCAGTAGTAGCCTTCAATGTTCTTCATCTCCTATTGTCTCCCAAGCTCTTAGTATACCCAGTCTGTGCTTGACCAGTATCAGTTGGGTGTACGGAGACGGTAACCTCTAAGTGGCAGGTCCTTGGTTCATCCATCTGATAAGCCTCACCCAGGGCCTCATCGGCAGACTGAGAAAGGGTTAGGACTATTGACTCAGGGACATTCTTGGCTCTGTATGAATGCTTTGTTCTTAAAACAAGGGGTTTTGCCTCCAGTGCATTGAAGAGACATAACCCCCACTGTCAGCATATTTTTAAGTATCTGCTTGTGTTGGATCCCACTGTCGGGCCAGAGTCCCTACACACAGATTCCCTCACTCTGCCCCATTGCCCCCATCTCCAGAGATGGGGCAGCTGGTGGAATGTGTTCAAACCAGGTCTACCATCCAGGAAAGTGAGCAGGGTAGTTTGAGATTTCCACTCTTCTCGAATTCCCCGTGTTCTGAACAGCCAAAACTAATGAAAAGAATGGATTTGTTTTACTCACAGGTGTTAACACTCCTCCAAAAGTATTTGTTTGGCTAGCTGGGGTGTTGGTGGCCATTGACCAATAAGGTCTGCAGGTGTGGATCAGAGCAGAGCTCTGGATTTCTATAGGAATGTCACTGTCTTCCACTTCACATCACCTTCATCCTAATGAGATCACTGTATTGTGTGTCTGCTATGTTCAAGGCATTGTGTAGGCATTAGAGATACAGTGGTGAATAGACACTGCATATAGTCTAGTGGGAGAGACTGGAATCGATCCAATAAGTAAACAAGTAAGTATATAATTATCAACTATGATAAAGGCCCTAAAGGGAAAGAATAGGATGCTCTTCAAGAACATACAAGCACTTTTATCTGATCTAATGGGGGTGGGGAGAGGAGGATTCAGGGAGGGCTTCTCAGAGGAAGTGACATTTGAGCAGAACACCGAAAGAGAAATAGAAATTAAAAAGTAAAGAGGGGTAAGGGAGTGCTTGAGATTAGAGCCTGAGCATTGGAGGCACTGAAATAAAGTCCTTTATAAAGTCCTAAATAAAGTCCTAAATAAAGTCCTGAAATAAAGTCCGGATTAAAGAGAATGAAGAAAGCAGGGATCAGGAGAGGTAGACAGGGACTGGGACAGGTGGGGATGTGTAAACAGTATTGAGGAGTCTGGCTTTTATTTTAGAACAATGGAAAGCCATTTTAAGCAGGCGATGAGAACATTAAATTTGTGTTTCCAGAAGATTGGTCTGGTGAGGCAATGGTGAGCAAAAACGTCGTCACTCACATCTCTTCCAACTCTCCCATGAAGAGTCTAATGAACTGCCCAAGTCCTCTTCTTAGCCTCTGAGCCCAAGTGTGATGCCTCCCCAGGTCCACTGAAAAGCCTAGAGGGCTTGTTGAAAGGTGTGGGAGTCCTCCTAAAACTCACTGCTAAGGCATTCAAATATGGGCTGCTTTATTTCCATGAGCCTTTTGCCTCCACTCCCAAGGAATAAATCCTTAAAATTAGAACCCTTGGGTTCCCATGCCCGGGCAGGCTCACTTCTGTTGGATCACAGTAATCATGGCTTTGACTGTGAATTCCCAATCCCAAATTAAATGATTAGCCCAAGGTCAGTGGACTAGTCAGCTGCCACACCAAGGACGTCTTTCCACTTCCCTACA
>NW_006799583.1:232293-273318 GCF_000442215.2 Lipotes vexillifer
AGAACATTCCCCTGCCACACCAAGGGCGTCTTTCCACTTCCCTACACCCCAGGCAGATATGCTCCTTGGGAATATTGTCGGGGGCTTATAATATGGGTCACTTAGAAAGAGAAAGAAAGAATGTGTGTTCCCCAGTCATTTGTTCTTTGATGTTCATGTTTATTCTAAGATTCAGAAGTTCCCAGGATCACCTTCTAGGGTGGTCAGAAATTCTCTTTGAGGGGAAAGTGATTCCTTATTTGAAAACCATGCCCATCCTTCATGGATGATGCTAGCTTTCTTGCTGGCTGTCACACCTTACCATTTCCTGAAGCTCCTGGTAAAGTTGAAACAGGCACATGAACACCCCCTGGGTTGCCAGAAAGACATCTTAATCCTCAACAGGTTTTGAGGATCTGCAAAGTAGTTGCTTATTCACTAGATTTGCTTTACAAATTTTGCACTGTTGGCACCTTGTGTCTGGGCCTTTCCCCAGCCTTCCGTGCAGATATGAACCCAGGGTGATTCATCCTTCTGCATTTTAAAGGAATTCCAGGAGAGCTCGGACAAGCCGCTGAAAAACCTGTGGTATTTCAGGACTTGTGAGCCTGGATGTTTCAGGCCCCAGAAATTAGAGATGACTCTTGTGGCCAGAGGTAGCGTTCTACCTCCATCAGAAGAGGTGACAAGGCATGTGGGGTTTTGGGGGGGTTCCCGCCGGAAGAGAAGCAGCTTGAAAAATTGGACCTACATGTCCAGCTTTGTCCTTGCAGCCAGAGCTCCCTCCCATCAACCCACTTCTCACTCCATGAGCTGATCTGTCCTGACAGCTGCCAAATTAGTCCCTCACTCCTGGGGCTTGCTTTGGCACTGCTACAGATCTTTCCTTTCAAAGTCCACCCTTCATTTCCTCACAGTTTCTTCAGCCTTACTTCAGGGGTGAATTAAATTGATCTAAAACTCTTCATAGGAAAAGGTAGTTTCAACTAGCTAATAGAGGTTCTGAAAGATATATAAATCTCCGGTGCCAGACCTTATCCACCAAATGCAAATCTACATTTGGATATAAATCATCTACAAACAATTCTGAAGAACACACAGGTCAGAGGGAATTCTATGATGTCTGCTATTTTCTCTTTTTTTTCTTTCTGATTCATGCACCATTGGAATGCCTTCTCTGTTCTGTTCCTCCAAATTAGAACAGTCCCTCTGTTTGTGACTGTGACATGTTTACTGAAGGGCAGAGTCTGAACCCAGTCTAGAAAGGCGTGTTCCTCCCTCAGTCACTGGTCATCCCATCTGTCACCAACTGATGGAGTGGCCTTGGGCGAACCACATGACCTCCTCCTCCTCTTTCCTTCTTTGTAGAATAAGGAGAATGCTGCTCTTATGCTCTCATAGAGTTATTATGAAACATTTAATTTGTAGTATGTGGGTGAATTGTGACAAGGTTTAAAATAGTATATTAATATAACCATGCTATTATGTAAAGTAGTGTTTTCTTATCCTTTCTCCCTATTCCCCCTGGAAAAAAACAAACCAAAAACAAAGAAACAAAATCCTTGCCAAACTACGTGATGGCATGCCTAATTTAAGTCCTGGCCAGAGTGGAAAAAGCTGGCACTGCTGTGGGATTCATCCATGGGTTCCCAAGAATGCACATACCCTGCATCTCTGCTTTGTTTGCTTTCTTGCTCTACTGTCTTTATGGCCTGGGCCTCATGCTGGGGTGGAGAAGTCACGTGAGTTCCTGGAGGCATAGTCTATTGCATTATTAATATAAATGCCTCAAAGACTTTTAGCCTGCCTGCCCATATTTGGAGGGCTCGAAGAAAATATTTTTGTGTGTGTGCTAACTCTGACAGTGCCTATCTCACACTGAAAATTACTGGGGGCAGAGACTGGTCTCTGCCATCCATTTTTCATGATGCACTGACTTCTAGGCAATGACTAAATGCTTCTGTGGGTGAAAGGGCTCTGGTCCCAGTGCTGTCACCAATTAGCTGGCGTGCCTGGGGTATGGCTTTCAATTTCTCTGGGGCTGATTTTCTTTTCTTTTTATCAATTAATTTATTTTTGGCTGCATTGGGTCTTCGTTGCTGTGCGCGGGCTTTCTCTAGTTGTGGCGATCAGGGGCTACTCTTCGTTGTGGCGCGCGGGCTTCTCGTTGCGGTGGCTTCTCTTGCTGCAGAGCACGGGCTCTAGGCATGCGGGCTCAGTAGTTGTGGTTTGCGGGCTCAAGAGCACAGGCTCAGCCGTTGTGGTTGCACGGGCTTAGGTGCTCCGCGGCATGTGGGATCTTCCTGGACCAGGGCTCAAACCCGTGTCCCGTGCATTGGCAGGCGGATTCTTAACTATTGCGCCTCCAGGGAAGCCCTGGGCCTCATTTTCTTAAGATGGAGGTTTTCAACTGGTGTTCAGTGAAACCTTTTAGTGGGGGGAGGGGTAGAGACAGGCTCTATTATTATTATTCTTATTTTTTAGCATTTGGAGCATCTTTATAAACTTTTGGCTAATAGGAAAATGTTGAACACTGCCATCTTCTAGCACTAACTTTCTATGGCCCTGAAAAATTCCACCAGAAAGCTCACTGATTGTTCCTATGAGATATTTATTTTCATCCAGTCATGTTTTCCTTCTTTTTTTCTTCAAAGATAATAATTGTCAGGGAGCAGTGGTTAGACAAGGTCCTCACACTTATGTCTGGGAGATTAGGAATTCTCAGCTTAGCCCATCCAGTCTGGAAAGGTTTTCTATAGTGAACGGCTGCTATAGGGGTGTGGTCAGGTGAAATAGGAACCAGAGCTGAAACCCCCATAGCATGGTCATCTTCCAAGACACGATGATACTTAGGCAGAGCTTAGAAATCTGCAACTTGCTCCTGACCCTTGACACTCGCCAGTCATGAAATGTGCACTTCTGGGACTGGTCCCATGTTCTGCCTTCTGAAGTAATTTTAATTAAAACAGACAGACTCTGACATAAAAGGAAAAGATAGAGAATTCGTAGAAAACCTAAACTGTGCTGTCTGTTAGAGGTGGCAGCATTTGCTAGTCTCCTTCTGGCTGTCGAGATGCTGTGAGTGCCGTTGACCCAAAGGTTGCTATGACTTTGTCAGATAAAGCAGAGCCAACACCATGAGTCCGATGGACCAGAGAGAGCGGTGTCCCAAACAATGCCCCCAAAGTGAATCTGCCACAAAACGAGTAATGTGCCCAAACCATCCAGATGGCCTACTCCATCAGATCCACCATAATCTACTGACTGAGTAAACAGTGACACCACGCACCTAGAACCTGCATTCTCCTCTTTCATCTCTGCCAAGTACTGTCCACCATGGGAGTACCCGAGGCCCTCAGTCTAGAACTTTCTCCTTGTTCACCAAAAAGTTTTATCTGGCGACAGAGAGACCACGTGAACATGTATGGGCTGGTAGACTTTCCCAAACCATCCTTAAGTCTCCTCTCAAAACCATGCGTTGACCCTCTCTTCCCTCCTCCTCTGTCCACCCTCACGCTTACTCCTCGGGAGCCCCAACGTGTTTTGCATATTCCTGCTCTTATCCTCCATCAGAAGACCTTTCTACGAACGCTGAGCATCTGGAAACGATCTCTCAGCAGTGTTGACACTTCAGCGCTCTTCTGAAGTTAAGAGGCAGATTTCTCAGGAAACATTTAAAAGGAGATTGGGTTCCACTGTTTTGAATTATGTGGAAAGAGGAACACAAAGTATTATAAAAGGCTGAGAGAAATCCTAGGGTCAAAACTTTTTAAATAAATCTGATGACCTAGTTGGAACGTGGCACAAGTTGCCTTTCTGGCTTATTTATTTAAAACAATTGTGTGACATCACCGTTTAGTCACTAGTCTATGTTTATCCCCAAGGCAATTCCTGACGAATGGTGCCGCCAACCATGAGATGCTGTTTCATATACAACAGGCATCGTGGTCTACTTTGCTCATGTGCAGAACACGCAGTTTTCTCACACAACAGGTTTTTTGTTTTATCCAATCAGTGAAACAGAACCCTCAGAAGGGAAATCGTGTCTGGCAAATCACTATCCCTCTTAAAAGACACAGCTATTTAGATTTAAAGATAAAGTCTCATTTAGCATTAACTGCATCTTACAGGTTTTTTTCTTTGTTTAACTTTTTATTTTGAAATACTTTTCAAGCTTAAAATAATTACAAAAATAGTGTTAAAAAAAAACTCCTGTATGCACTTCACCCAGATTCACCATTTCTGGGATAACATTTTGTTATTTCTCTCTGGATATCACCACCACCATCATCATCATCTGATGCATTTGAGAATGTTTCGTATGCCTGAATCCCTAAATATTTTACTGCATATTTCTTAAGAACAAAGACGTTCATTCACAACGCAGTATAATTATCAAAATCAAGAAATTTAATACAGTAGTATTATCTAATCTATAGAACTTATTCGCATTTTTCCAGTTATTTCCCAAATATCCAAAACAGCATTTTGTTTTTTTGGATGAGCTCTCATGAGGTACTTTTGTTGTCATTTACTTCTTAAATATTTTATCATTTCAATTGTGAATTCCTCTTTAACCCGTGAGTTATTTAGAAGATTGCTTTACTAGTTTCCAAACATATGTTATAGTTATTATTGTTTTAAACTTCTTTTCGTTGTTGATTTCAAATTTAATTGCACTATTGTCAGAGAACGTGGCCTCTATCATATCCCTTTACATTTGTTGAGATGTCCTTTGTGATTTTCATAGGAGGTAAGATTATGTAAATATGTGCTGTTGGGAATAAAGACTTTTTCCTGCATGTCTTGTAGATTTGTTGTTCAAACTTTAAAAATTTTTTCGAAGTCTTCATCTTACTTGATCTCAGTAATCTATACTATGATTGTTGACTTGTTGATTTCTGCTTATAATTCTCTCACTTAGGCTTTGTAGCTTTCAGAGATATGCTGTTAGGTACCTGCAGGTTCATGAATGCTACATTTTGGTGGATTGTCCCTTCTATGATTATGTAGTGTATTTGTCTTAAATTCTATTTAGTCTGATATAATGTTGATGTGCCAGGTTTCTTTTTATTATTATTACATGGTACACCTTTTTAATTCCTTTATAGTCACACTTTCTCTTTTAGTGTTGTTTTAATTATGTCTCCTATAGGAGGCATATAGCTGGATTTTTTTAAAAAAATCCACTGTGATAACCATGTTAGTAGATACATATTTTATTGCAATATATTTGAACCTCTGCCCTGTTATTTTGGGTTATCTCCTTACCATAATTTTCTTAGCTTTGTAAATTTCTCCTTTTCTGTCTTCTACTCTACTAATAAGGTTTCCATATACTTAGAGTATTTTAATAAATACAAATTTATTTGTTGATTTTGGTGATTCCCTTTAATTTTTTAAACACACATAGTTAACCCTAAACTCTTCTAACAAAGGCTAAAGTTATTCAGAATTTCTATCCTTCTCTTTACTATTGCATAGCCCTCATAGACTGAGCATGGTATTCCTTTCCTTCTATTTTAGTTTTGCAGCGTAAAGCTTGAACTTTACCCTTTTTAAACACCCCCCCCCCCACGAAAAGCTTAATATGCATGCCCTTATGGTCAATAATTAATTAAACTTACTGATAAATGTAGTCAATTTCTATTTTACCCTGATTTCTTATATTTCATGACTTGGGCTGACTTTTCTTCATGAATACCATCCTTTAATATTTCTTTTAGTGGGGTTTTTGACTGTTCTTGTTGATAAGAAGTCTGTCAATGCAGTTGTCACTTCTTTCTAGATAAGATAATATATATTTCCTCTCTGGAAATTTCTGAGCTCTTCTGTTTAATGTTAGTGCTGTGCAGTTTTACTTCAATCTGTCTGGTAGGCATGGGTTTTTTAGCTGTCCATCTTAAAGCACTCCTTTGGTGTGAGGACTCTTCTCTATTTTCAGTCATGGAAAAGTCTCGACTATCTATCTCTTCAAATATTGCTTCCCTTATTGCCTTCTTCAGAACTCCTATTTACCGCGTGTTGGAGCTATTCAAACTATGTTCCTTGTCCTTTTTTGTATTTTTTTATCTCTATCTTTGGATATGTAGGGGTAGATTGCTCAGTGCTGTTTTCCACTTCCATTAATTATCTATGCAATTGTGTTCAGTCTAGTGTTTATCCTATCTTTGAATTTTTAATTCAAATTATTATAATTTTTAATTCCAAGATTTCAAATTGTTTATTTTCATATTCACATAATCTTATTTCATTTCTGCCTACTTGTGTTTCTCATCTTGCTCTTTAAAAGAAGAAGCCAGTCCATTTTATTGCTTTGAATACTCAAAAACATGCTTATTTTAAAAATATTTTTCAGACTATTCTATAAAATAATTTTATTTGGAGTAAGTAATTTGTTGACTGACTATTAACATTAGATTTTTGAGGTGGGATTTAGAATTTTGGTTTGCAAGCTTTCCAAATGTTATTTAAAGCGAGTTTTACTTTTTTTTCTGTTTCCCACCTCCTTCCAATAGTAGTTTTGCAGCTGCCTCACCTGGGCCTGGAAGCAGATTGGGGCCCCCGGTCTTTTGGAGAGATTTGGACACATGAGATCTGGGCACTGAGCCAGCAGGTAGCTTTACTCATTTTCCATTCATGAGACTGGGTCCAAGTCCTCTCATTCCCCCAGGCTCAGGCTTTGCCAAAAGCTATGATCCCAAATGATCAGATTCTAGTTAAATGATGAAGGTAAATCCAAAATTATTTCCTGGTACGTTTGTTGAGAGAGATGAGAAAATGGTTGTATCAAGGTTTGGGGGCCTCAGGAACCAAAGGATGGAGTTACTATCACCTGAGGTGGGGAAGATTGAGGGTTGGGCAGATATTGGGGCAGGGAAAATCAGAAGTTCATCTGAGTTTGAGATTTCTGTTAGACACCCAAATGGAGATATTAAGTAGGCTGTTAGATATCTGCGCCTGGAGTTTGGAGAGAGATCTGAGCTAGAGAGTTAAGCTGGAAGGGGTCAGAATTTGGATGACATTTAAAGCCATGAGCCCTGATAAGATCACAAAGGAGTGAATATGGACAGAGGACAGGACCAAGGACTGAATCTAAACATCCTCCAATATTAAGAGTTTGGGAAGAAGAGGGAAACCTTTAGAAAGGAAACAGAAAAGTGGCCAGTGAAGTAGGAGAGAAACCAGTCTAAGGGGATCACCCCTACCAAAGTGTGCTTAGTAAAATAAGGACTGAGAACTGACCATTGGTTTTAGCAAAGTCAGTAGAGGAGGCAGGGTGGGGGGAGATGCCTGAGTGATAATACTTAGCAAGTGTGTATAAGCCTCCTTTCATGAGCTGGCAAAAGTGAGGGCATTATCTACCCCCACCAACTCCTGGCTTCAAGCAGTAAACTGGCTTTTATTCCCTCCTTCAGGTGGAACTCTTTAACTCCCTTTACTCTGCAGACACCAAGCTCTCAGTGACCTCTCCCTGCTTTCATTCCGGGAGCAATGTAGATTTCTGGTTGTGGAGATGTTCATCCATGAGCCAGCTTTACAGTTTTTATTTTCTGTTGCATCTCTTATTACTATGAGTTTAAAGCACCAAAATTGTATCAAAGCATTAATTTGTAGAGCCATGTTGATTGACTGGAAGCTCCTTAGACTCTTCAAACATCTGAACATTTTGGATGGTGTGTTGGTTAACTATTTCTATGGGACAAACCATCCCCAAACTTAATGGATTAAAACAGCAACTGTTTACTTAACTCATGATTCTGCAAATCAGCAATTTAGGGTGGATCACCTGTACATTCTTCCAGTCTTTACTTGGTTCTTTCATGCATCCGCAGTCAGCTACAGGTCAGCTAAGGAGCTCTGCACCTGAGGAAGTAACTGGTTGTCAGCTAACGCCAACAGGGCTGACAGGGTTGACTTGGCCATGTGGCATTCACTATCTAGCAGGCTTGCTCAAGCTTGTTCGCTGGTACCTGAGCAGAGTTCTAAGAGAGAGAACAGGAACTCACAAACCTCTTAAGGGCTAGGCTTAGGAAGGGCACAACATCACTTCTGCTGTGATTTATTGGTCAAAGCTGGTCACAAGGTCAGCCCACACTTCAAGGGTGGGAAAACGGATTCCGTCTCTTAATGGGAGGAGATGGTAAGCCACATTGCAAAGGAGCATGGATACAAGGAAGAGAATGATTTTGGCCATTTTTGCAAACAATGTACTACCAATGGAGTATGAAAAGACAAATTATTGTGGGATTAATTTCGCTTAGATATAAGGAGAAAATACATCAACAGTAGAGCATACGAGTAATTTCTGAGGGTAGAGGAGGTAATGGGAGAGGCTCTGCATCGGATTCAGGACAACCAGTTGAGTATTTGCCATAATCAAGGTTTGAGCTGGGAGCCATGGGACAGTCACAGAGGAAGTGCTTCCTGCTTTTCAAGTAGTGATTACTTGAATAAGGAGTGCAGGGCAAACCTCCAGCTCTGTAACAAGGCAAAACAGTAATGCATTGAGATGACTGGACAAGGGAAATCTTTGGAATGAGGTAGACTTCAAGTGTAGGCTGAGAGCAGGAAGCCATGGAAAGATTAAAGACTCAAAAGAGACAAAGATTATAGGCAGTGGTTGCACTTTGGCCAGCACCCTTATTTAACCGGTAGAGGCCAAAAAGCTCAGGAAACAAAGGAAAAAAGAAAAAGAATCCAAGTTCTCCCAACTAATTTTTTTTTAAGTTAAACCAGAAGGAATTTATTGCTTTTAACTTAAAGAATACTTGTATCAACAAGAATTCTGTACACCTCAGCAAAGATGGGTCCTAGCATGTGGTAGCTCTGGCAGATTTTCAGGGTGTTAGCAAGACACCCCCTTCATACCATAGCCATCCGATTGGTTTTTTTTTAACATCTTTACTGGAGTATAATTGCTTTACAATGGTGTGTTAGTTTCTGCTTTATAACAAAGTGAATCAGTTATACATATACATATGTTCCCATATCTCTTCCCTCTTGCGTCTCCCTCCCTCCCACCCTCCCTATCCCACCCCTTTTTGGTGTTCTCAGTGCCCAGGCCAAATGAGGCCAGGAAGAAAGCCCAATGGCTGGTACTCAGAGGGCATTGACCTGTGGGTTCTTAGTCCCTGACTCCAGAAATCCCAAGAGTTTCTTTTTTGTGGAATTAGTTTGTTCTATAGAACTTAAGGCCCCACTGAAAATGTCCTTTGGCCACTTTTTCATCTGTCTACACCACCCAGTGATTTTTTTCAGGCTTTCAAAATTCAACTCAAATTTTGATTCACAGAATTTATTGGCTTTTCTGACTAATTCTTAGGTTGAAGGCAGGATGTGGGCTGGTCTTCAATGTGTCTTAAAGGGCCTGAGGACCATGGCCCACCAAGGGAGCCAGTTCTATCCAACCTGTTGCTCCTCACCAAGCTTTTGTTCTCTTTGGAAACCACTAGAACTCCACCCATTGGAGCAAAATGAATCTGGCACAGGTAAGCCGGGCATTCCCATAATGCTCAGTGTTTTTACCAAGGGTGGAGACAGATGATGCAGAGATTAGTCAATCATCCCAATACAAATACTAGTGAACATTTTTGGAAATAAACGGGAAATATTTAACAACTGTGTTATTTATACTTCTATCCCTGAAATGAATTCAACCCAATGCTGCATTATGCATATGGATTTTTGTTACATGATAGATTCTATTTTGAACTCAGGGAACAGTGAAGAGATGGAAACAAATATATTTGAGTGCTACCCTGCTTTAGACACTATGCTTTATTTTTGCTCATTCACCACATCTAATCAATTCCCCTGTCCTTTCAGTTCTGACTCTTTGATATTTCTAGGATCCAATCCCTTCTCTGCATTCTCACTGCCACTACCTTAATTTGCAACCTAATCATCTTCCAGTTGGGTATTGTAAAAGCCTCTGTTATGGGCTGAATTGTGTCCTCCCCCCACATTTATACATTGAAGTCTTAACACCCAGTACTGCAGAATGTGACTGTATTTGGAGATAGGGCCCTCAAAGGGGCAACTGAGGTAAAATGAGGTCATATCAGTGATCCCTAATCCAATATGACTGGTGTCCTTATAAGAAGAGGAGATGAGAACATGACATGCACAGAGGGAAGACCCCATGAAGACAGAGGGAGATGACAGCTACCTACAAGCCAAGGAAAGAGGCTTCAGAAGAAACCAACCCTGCTGGCACTTTGATCTCTAACTTCTAGCCTCCAGAACTGTGAGAAAATTAATTTCTGTTGTTTAAGCCACTCAGTCTGTGTTATTTTGTTATGGCAGCCCTAGCAGACCAATATAGCTTTCTATCTGGGTTCCCTCTCAAGTCACTTCTAAAAGTGGAATTATCTATCTCAATCACTAGCCTGACTGTCACTTGCCTGCTAAAATCCTTCAGTAGCACCTCACGTCTCACTTCGTGTTTTCCACATTAAGTTTTCTGGAACAATAGTTCTATATTGTGTAAGTTGTGTAAGTTTGGGAACTCTGCAAGTCCCCAGCTTGAGGAGTCAGTGTACATTTTTATTGGGTTGGCCAAAAAGTTCATTCAGGTTTTTCCTTATGCTAACAAAACCCCGAACGAACTTTTTGGCCAACCCAACATGTTAAAGGCTCTGAGAAGTTTTATAGTCAAAAAACCTGGTTAACTTGGTTTCACCCAGTGTTTGCCAGATTTATTTGACTATGGAAACTTTTTTTTTTTTTTTTTTTTTTTCCTTGCGTTATGCGGGCCTCTCACTGTTGTGGCCTCTCCCATTTGCGGAGCACAGGCTCCGGACGCGCAGGCTCAGCGGCCATGGCTCACGGGCCCAGCCGCTCCGCGGCATGTGGGATCTTCCCGAAACGGGGCACGAACCCGCGTCTCCTGCATCGGCAGGCGGACTCTCAAGCACTGCGCCACCAGGGAAGCCCGAAACTTTTTTCTTGATATAATACCCATTATATCCACTGCAACTTGTGTGCTATAATACAAACTAGGAAATGCTGCCCTATACAATCAATACTTTGGCATGTCATGCAGAATGAGGGCCACCAGATTTATTATTATTTTTTAACATCTTTATTGGAGTATAATTGCTTTACAGAGGTGTGTTAGTTTCTGTTGTATAACAAAGTGAATCAGCTATACATATACATATATCCCCATATCTCCTCCCTCTTGCATCTCCCTCCCTCCCACCCTCCCTATCCCACCCCTCTAGGTGGTCACAAAGTACGGAGCTGATGGGCCACCAGAGTTACCAAACAAAAATACAGGATGCCTCGCTGAATTTGAATTTCAGATAAGTCTAAAAAATTATTTGTTGTTTATCTGAAATTCAGATTAACTGGGTGTCTTGTATTTTGTCTGGAAATCCTATACAGAACCCTCTGTGACCTATTATACAGTGCACAGACTGAACCAAAATGAATTTGATAAGAATTTTTTTCTCCAGTTTACATACTTGGAAAGGATGAAGCCAAGGTCGATTCTTGGCTTCCAGTTGGATTCCTTCAATTTGCCACCAACACTTGTTCCCTTAAAGCAGTGTCTTTCCATCCTGGCTGCATATTAGAATCCGTTGAGGAGATTTTAAAAAGTACCTACACCCCATCCCAAACCAAGTGACTGAGAATTGGGGGGTTGCTGAGTGGGGAGTTTAAAAGGCAGGGCCAGGAGGAAAGTGAGGCAAATGGGGCCTCCAGGTAGCAAGATTTAAGGTGGCCCTCACTCTCAGGGCTGACCCTGTACTTGCACAACCCCTGCTGGCCTCACCCCAGTCAGACCCTGTTAAAAGAAGTAGGTGCAGGATTGTGGAGAACTTGCAGGGGGGTTCTGAGCTGCCCTGAGTCCCATCTCCACATCTTGCTGCTTTACAAGGAAATGTCAACATTTTTGAGCAACTGGATGTGAGCTCCAGCCCATAAGCATGAGTCAGGAGAGGCTTCACCAGGCCAGGTTTTTCTGAAATGTAAACTTGCAGCTGACTCCAGTTTCCTCTAGAAGCCCACTCCTAAAAGTTACAAAATGCTTGGGTTCCTCATTCTTTTTCCGTCCAGGCTGGTGATGTTTGAGTAGCCGCTAGTCCCTGGCAACTGTTTTGTATTCAAGAATTGTTTTAACTTTCTGAAAATGTAATGAAAGTATACGCTTCACTTTTCTCTCCAAGGTTTTACAGATGCTTATCCCCACTCACTCTCCCTCCTCCTCCTTGCTTTCTGCTTTTTTGTCAGTGATTTCACATCCCATCCCTGGCAGTCTGGTCACAAAGGCACATGTTAATCCTCACTGGAGGCAGCACTAGGACAGTTCTGGACCTGTCTCTTCCTTCACTGGCCTCTGAGTTCTGTGATGTCGTGAGTGCTCTGCCCCTGCCTCGTTGTTACTGGCTGATGGGCACATCCTTAACTGCTGATTCCCAGAGGCTCTGAAAGTTTTAAAACACCAAGGAAAGAAACTTTGTAATTTTCCAGTGCTGGGAAAAGATGGGAGTGGTTGATGGGAGCTCCCCACGTAGCCAAAATTAACTTCTTTCTATTGTGATAAGTGAATGATTTTCAGGGATGTTCTTCTTATAATTGGATTCAAAACCTACCTCCTCAGAGGCAAATTTGGAAGAGAAAAATACAAGGGAAAGGGTCAGATAAGGCAAAGTTTGCGACAATTTCCTGGTAATATCAAGATCAGGGAATCCTGTGGGTGTATCTCACTTGGGTAATAGCCCTGTCCCTGTAAAGTTTCACATAAATGGAATTTTTTAAAAATTAAATCATTGTAAGTGCATAGGAAAGATTGCCAAATAAAGGAAGCCCAAAGGGCCATACTATATAAAGTGAATGATCTTTACATAATGCATATCATCCCTCCCACGCATATACACTGATTTTTTTTTTTTTTTTTTTTGGGGGGGATCATTTTTATCTCATGTTATTATGTATCTAAGAAACCAGACACAATAGGGAAAAGATATGCCAAACAGGAGAACAAACAATAGGGTGCCACAGATTTAAATCTTTTTTTTTCTGTGGTACGCGGGCCTCTCACTGTTGTGTCCTCTCCCGTTGCGGAGCACAGGCTCCGGACGCGCAGGTCCAGCGGCCATGGCTCACGGGCCCAGCCGCTCCATGGCATGTGGGATCCTCCCGGATCGGGGCACGAACCCATGTCGCCTGCATCGGCAGGCGGACTCTCAACCACCGCGCCACCAGGGAAGCCCTACACTGATATATTTTATAAGCTTGCAATTTCTCGCAAGCTGGATTTTCATGAGGTAGGGGTGCCTGTTACTTATAATGATGACTGGTCTGAGGTCACAGCTGTTCTCTGAAACAACTTTTCATAATGCTCTCTGAGGAGTATGAACAGCTACCAGGGTTCTATGGGAAATTTTAGCTGAGAAAATCATTCCTGTGGGTAAGCTAACCCAGAATCCTCCTGACCTACCTCCAGACTGATGTGGACTCTGGGGTACCCAGAAAAATTGTCAATGATTGGACATTGGAAGAGTCGATGGGGGACATGCTGAGGCTAAATGTTGCCAAATGCAACAAGAACAGCAGTGCGGTGTAATGGATAGAATCATAAGCTCTGTGGCCAGACTGCTCTGCCTCTGCCCCTGTCCTCTAGCTGGGTGACTGCCTGAACCTCAGTATACTCATCTGTAGAATGGGGTGATATCATAGTACCTACCTCAAGGTAGCACCTAGCAGACAGTACGTGCTCATAAAGTATTAGCTATTTTTAAACCGCCTGGTTTAGCTCTAGTCAGATGGGAGAGAAAAAAATCGAAAGACCAAAGATGCTTGTGTCTACTGGGTGCTGGTCTATGCCAGGTACATGCTTTTACTTAATCTATATGTCTCTCACACATGAAGGCACTAATGTTATCCCTACTTCTCAATGGAAACTAAAGTTCAGAGAGGTTAAGCAATTTTCCTAATGTCACACAGCAGATAAGGGGCAAAGCAGATATCTGAGGCCAGTGTTATGGCTCTTTCCACTCTGTCTCAGGCCTGAGGAGACCAAAGCCTGAAAGTGACTTCAAAGATGATGGCTTAGGGCCTGGAGGGTGTTGAGATTTGAAAGTAAAACTAGTTCAGGAAGTTACGTCAAGGAAAGAAGGAAGGGAAATTCTTTTATTTATTTCACAAAGATTTATGAGAACCTACAGTGTGCTGGCACTCCAGTTACAGAGGTGACTAAGGCCTCACCCCTGACCTTAATGCCCAGTGGGGGAGACAGTCAACGTAAAACTACAATAAACACCAGCCAGTGTTAGGATTTAGGTATGAAGAATGTGCTATTGGATCCCTAAGTGAAAAACGACCAACTTTATCTGAGGAAGGTTTCAAAGGGAGGTGACGGCTTTACAACTATTATCTTATTCACTCCCCCTTGTACTTGGGCAGGTGGGCAATATTATTACCCTGGGGCAGGGACAGCTAGTTACCAGGATCTAAAGCCCCTTCGTACTTATGAAGAGAACACTGACTGCCTTGGGTAGGCAATATGGCCAGCTAGCTCCAAGTCTATTTTTTCCAGACTCCTTTGCAGGCAGCTCTGGCCCATTAAATGGAAGCAGAGGTCATTGGGTTAGACCTCCAAAAAGGCTTCTTAAAGAGGGTAAGGGCTGCTTACATGGGCTTTTTCTTGCTCTTTTCCCCTGCTTCCTGCCTAGAGTACAGATTTGATGGCTAAGCCTCCAACACTAACTTGTGATCTTAACAAAGGAAACCTCAAGCTAAAGACGGCAGGGCAGGAGGACAGAAGGAGCCCAAGTCCCTGATGACCGTGACTTGCAGTCCCAGCCTCAGACTGTCTCCCTCCAGACTTGTTTGTCTAAAGGAAGGCAAAACAAACTTTTATCTTATTTAAGCCTGTGTTGTTTTTGGTCATTGTTATTAGCATCTGACCCAGTGCCGAACTGGCATGAGGCCCTGGGGCTATTAGGTGGTGGTGCTGGGATCTAAACTCAAGCAGCCTGACTCTCCATCCCACATTCTTATCCACTGTTGGGGCAAGCCTGTGGGCCTAGGGCAACCCAGTAGCCTAGAGAGTTTCCTTGAAATTTTAATCCCTTTTGTCAACTATTCAGCCCTGGCATCAAGCACACGTTCTGTATCTAAGCAGCACTCAATAATGTATGTTAAATGAGTACAGCAAATAACTGCCCCTCGACCCTGCCCCAAGGAAAATGTTTTTCTGAGGGGTTGTAGAATGATCCCTGCTTCTCCCAGGCCAGTGTCAGTATGAAGCTTGTGAGAAATCTGAAGGGCTTTGACATGTTAAAAGAAGGGAAATGATAAACTAGCAATGACAGATAATAAAAACCTAAAGATATAGATAAGCCTAATTTAATTAAGTAGAATTCTTTTCATGGTGAAGCAAAATTGTATATTTTTTTGTAGGAAACACTAAAAGTATGATGAAATGGGCTGAAAGCAAGAGTTGCTATCCCAAGTGCTTTTTTAATTTATTTTTTACTGATTACAAAAATATCAAATACAACTTTATATAACTTCTTCTATGCATAAAAACACACTAAATATATATTTTATATATGAGCTTATGGTGTATATACTATTTTGCAACCTTTACTTTTTTCACTTATCATATTTTGGCCATTTCCCCGTGTCTTGCCTTTAAATTAACTTGGCTCTGTTTTAAGCAGCGGAGTATCCTTTACCCCAATGTCTCTTTTTAAAAAAAACATGTTTGGCTGTATCTCTGACCTTGCACTGTAAAGTGTCATCAGGTGTTTATAAGAGGCGGTTGATGAGAAGGGCATCAGAGATTAACTCGCCCCCAGCTGGAGTCAGCTGGGCTCTGGAGTAGTCAGGCTGAAAAGTGTCCGGCTCTAGAAAGAAAAGTTTTCTGGATCAATGTTTTGTGGCTAGAAACTGCTGAGGCTCCGAGTCACAGCAAACAACTTAGGCCTGTCAGGATGGTCGATAAGCTTCTAGGATCCCTGATGAAAGCTCCCTCTGACCCCTTCCTGGCATCTGCAGGTCTGGGGATGGGATGGGGGAGACTGACTAAGAAGCAAGTATCATCTGCAACCCCACAGAGAATTCTTGACTGGCCTTCTCCTGGAGCATTGAGAGACTGTGGGGTGCTGGGCACTTACCGTTTTGAACTCAGGTATTAGAGAGAAAATGGTCCAAAAAGGAAGCCAGCAGGTGTGGCCTCTACCCTGGGCGAGTTTAGCTCTAGATAGGGAGATGAATGCTATGAATCTCGCTCCCACCACCCCACCTAAATCAAACATACTTACTGTCCACATGATTATCCCAAACCCACCAATCAGCCCACTCAGCTACTGTAACCTGAGCTCGCTTGGTAAATGTTGAGAGCAGCTGCTGTAAGCTTGGGTATCCAGCCGGGCTCAACCGAGAAGACTGGGGAAGACGCGAGTTAATCATCAAGTGGGGCTTTGAAAGAGGAAAGGAGACCCAGAAGTCAGAGCCCCTGGCGGCTCAGATGCACATACCTGTGGCAGAGGTGTAGGCTGTGGCTCTGAGGTGGGGTGTGGACAGGTGAAGGAGATCAACAAGGAGAGTAATTCAGGCAGGAAGGAGAGCTCAAGGTGGAAGATAAGAAGCCTGGGGAATGGGCAGGGAAACGAGTGGAGGTGTGAGAAACTTTTGAACCTCCACCGAGGAGACTGACTTGGATAGATGGGTAACAGGGAGCAGCTGTGCCTTGGGCAGAGGCATCCCTGAAGAAAGCCAGGCAGGCCACAGCTGCACCTGCTGGGCCCATTCACTCCTTACACCTGGAAGGAGGCAGCTCCACCAGGAACCTCACCAGCCCCTCTCTTGTGCAGGCTGGGTAATAGGCGCCCACGCTTCAGCCAGTGTAATTATTCCATTGGCAGAGCGGGTCAGGATGTTCTAGCTGTCCAGCTGGCCCAACTAGTATTTCTCGCTCCAAGATGGCAAAACAGTTGGGCCTGCCTTCCAGTCCACAGTGTCAGTGCCCTCCAGGCAGAGACCCCCAGGATCACTGGAGTTGAACAAGGTTGGGTCCACAGATTAGCTGCAGTGAGGGAGTAGCTGCAGTGAGGGAGGGCACATGCCAGGGGAGCCATGGGGCATCTCAATAAGAGGATATGACAAAGACCTTACAGGAGCCACATGGATGCAACTAGAGATTATCATACTAAGTGAAGTAAGTCAGAAAGAGAAAGACAAATACCATATGATATCACTTATATGTGGAATCTAAAATATGACTCAAATGAAACTGTCTATGAAACAGAAACAGAATCACGGACGTAGAGAACAGGCTGGTGGTTGCCAAGTGGGAAAGGGTTGGGGGAAAGATGGAGTGGGAGGTTGGGATTAGCAGATGTAAGCTTTTATATAGAGAATGGATAAACAACAAGGTCCTACTGTATGGCACAGGGAACTATATTCAATATCCTCTGATAAACCATAATGGAAAAGAATATTTTAAAAAAGAATGTGTATATATATATATATATATGTATAACTGAATCACTTTGCTGTATAGCAGTAATTAACACAACATTGTAAATCAACTATGCTTCAATAAAAAATATTGATTGAAAAAAAGGATTTAGGCTTGGGTTTGGTAATTTGGGGGAGGGTTCAAAGAAGGGCGACTTGCTCTGGAATGGGTGTTATCAAGAAGCAGGGGTAATTCTATGATGGTGTATCTAAATCATTCTTATCTAGAAGGCAAGGAGGAATGAGACAAGCCTCAGGCTATAAATAGTAAAGAAACGGCAGTCTTTCATACTAGCCAGGAAAGGGACATCTTTGGTCATTTTTGTGGTTTAGACAGTGTTCTTATTTTTGTCTGGGTTCAGGTGTGATTATGAAGTAATCCTATTTTTGTTTTGCTCCCTCATGGTCACAGAGCAGCCTTGTCTGATGTCCTATGGAAACATTTATGTTTAGTAGGAGAACACCATGACCCCACTGTGGGTGCCAGGTTGGGTCCTGGCTCTTGGGAGTTGCTTTCTCTTTCTCAGTAAGAAACAAGGCCCATGTCTAAAGGCAGCCAGGAACCCTGGACAGAAAAGAATCTGAGGGCTCGCAATGCTCATGTCTAAGCAGAAACTCCTCCTGGAGGGCTGGAGGAGAGACCTGGGAAGCCAGATGTTCATGTTGTAAGGCTGCCCCTAGCCCGTTCATTCAGCAGTCAACAAACATTTACTGAACAGCTAATATACTTGGGCACTTGAGACAGAGCTGTGAGCCAGAGAGTCCTCCTGGAGTGTCCACATTAGTGAGAGGCCCACACAATGTGAGTGAACAGTAAAGAAGATAGTCTCGGGTAGTAATGGGTGTTATAAAGAAAGTAAAGGTAGTTGATGGAGTAGAGAATGACTGGGGGAGGGGGTACCATTTTGGAGAGGTGGTCAGTTACACCCTCTCTGAGGAGGTGATGAGAAGGTGCCATGTGAAATTCTGGGGTGAGAGTATTTGGGGCAGATCAAACAGGAAGTGTCAAGGCTTCTAGAAACAGGAAGAAGGTGCATGTCTCTGCAGTGTGGCGAGTGAGCGTGAGATGGTTTTGTTCCCCGTGTCCTGGAAGCGATTAGAAGATCTCCTCTGAGACAGCAGAGGTGTTGCCGCTTATTGACGTCTCTCTGCATACCAAGGTCTGTCTTACCTACTGCAGCCCTTCCCTCCAGGCCTGGGGTTTAGGATACACCAGAAATAGCCTGATCTTCTCCTTACCTGCTAAGGCCAATCATTGTTTAGAAGCGTGTGTTAGTTTCCTATTGCTGCTGTACAAAAGCCACAACTTAGTGGCTTAAAACAGCACATTTTTATTACAGTTGTGGAGGTCAGAAATCCTAAAATCAAGATGTTAGCAGGGCTGTGTTCCTTTTGAGGCAGAATCTGTTTCTTCTGGATGTATCTGTTTCTTTTAGAGGCCACCTGCATTCCTTGGCTTGTGGCCCCTTCCTCTATCCTCAAAGCTGACAGCATAGCACCTTCAAATCTCTCTCTCTGTGACCCCTACTTCTACCATTGCAGCTCATTCTCTGACTCTGTTTCTCCTCCTCATATAAGGACCCTTGTGATTATATTGGGCCCAGCCAGATCATTCAGGATAATCTCCCTATCTCAAGGTGCTTTAGTTAATCACATCTGCAATTGAAAAATTATGTTTTGCTATGTAAGGTAACATACTCACAGGTGTGAGAGATTAGGACTTAACACATCTTTGGGGAGCCATTCTGTCTATCACAGGTTGTCACCTAGACAGCAGAGAATGAAATCTGGCCCAAGCCATTCTACTAGTTGGATGTGTCATTTAACTACTGTGAGTCTGTTTACTTGCTGTAAAAACAGGATGAATACTTGCCGCACCTACCTCAAGAATTTGTTGTATCACGTGAATTAAGGTAGCATATTTGGAAAAATAAGAAATGCCATAAAATATAAAGGGTGATTATGATGTATTACCAAGCCTATGAAACATGGGTACAAAAGCAATGTTATATCTTAATATAAAACACTGGAATTAAAAGAGCTGGGTTTGAATTCTGCTCTCCAAAATACTTGCTGTTACCTTGAACAAGTCACTTAATATCTTTGGGTTTTATTGTGTATAAAATTTGGAAAATGCTATATTCTCATTAATATTATTGTAGAGTTTAAATTAAGTAACATTGGCAGTGGCTCTTTGTGAAATGCTACACAAATGTTGCTTGTTAAATATTCCACAGGCAGCCACCCAAATACGTCTTCCTCGATGCACGATGAATCCAGGTAACAGGGACGTACCTGTCAGACCAATGCCAACAGGTTTTGAATCTCCACTGTATGAAGTGAAAGAGAAATGAATAGGACGTAGTAAATAAGGGCCTCTCTCTTCCCTCTCCCTTCAGCTACTGAGGGGCCCAAAGGCAGCAGGAAGAAACTATGCCATCTAAAATGGTTATTCAGGAAAATGCAAAGTATGCCTATTGAGAATATAGAATCTTCCTGCAATGAACAGGTTTAGGTTGAGGCTGACTTTCTCTGGAAGAATCATCTCTGGTCATGTTTTAGACATTAAAATAAGTTACTCAAGAGCTGCCTTATTCATTCAGCACCTATTACCTAACCATGAGCATAGCACGCGGTTAGAAATGGGCATGAAATACATGCTTCCTGAGTGTGGGCTATAGACCCACAAATATGTATTCAGCACACCATTTCTGAGCACTGAACTATGCACAAAACACTTTCTTTGGTGCTGGGAACAGAGTGGGAGGTGAAGACAGAAAATCTCCCTGCCCTCATGGAGCTTGTAAGTTGAGGAAATGAACATTAATCAAACACTTCCACAAACGAATGTAAAAGTACAACCAAAACTCCTCCAAGGCAAGGTTCATGGTGCCAGGGGAGCTTACCATGAGGGTCCTAACTTGGCCTCCAAAAGGTAACAGTTGAGCTGAGATCGGAAGGCTGAGCAAGTGTATTTAGAGGAAAATGAAGGGAAGAGTTTCCCAGGCTGAGGGAACAGTGTGTACCAAGGCAAAGAGGAAACATGGGATGAGGAAGCATGAAGACCTAAGAGAAGGCCAGCGTGGCTGGACTCTGTGAGTAAAAGGTAGAGTGGTCAGAATATAGACTAGACAGCTGGGCAGGGTAGTTCCAGCCAAAAGGGTCATTATGTGGGCACACATGGTGACTGACAAAGTCAGGACACAGTGTTTTACCAAGTTCCAGGTTTTGTTTGTATTTTAATGTTTCCAGGAGTATCCTATCATTGCACTTCCATAACCTGAAAAATCCTTTAAATGTGTAATAATAAATTACATAATTCTCACTAGGATAAGAGAGGCATATTAAGTCACCTTGTGTAGGTACATGAAGGATACCCTGCAAACTGGCTCCAAGACAGGATGCAAAGACCAGACCAGATACGATGGAAGCTCACTGTTAACAACTCTTGTCTTACTCTTGTGCTTTCCCACGCATATCACACAATGATCACTCTTGACTCCCACAAAAGCATTTTAACAGTGGGGAAGATGTCCAATGACTTGACTCACATCCCACAGGCACAGAGGGGACACTTGAACCCACATTCACTGCTTCTAGACTGAAACGGTTTTTCCCACAGACCACCCATTGAGTCACCTACAAACTCTCTCTGACCTCCTTAACGTCATAGAACTCTAGAATTTTCCAAGTTGCAGTGAAACTTGACCATCAACCAACCTGTTGAATTCTCTCATTTGGAAATTGCAGGAAGTTTGAAAAATATGAGAAGGCATAATATTTCAGAAAAAGACTGAAAGTGGTATGTTCCACTAAAGGAAGAGGGAAGTCATTACCTGGTCTGTCTAGTGACTCACTGTTGGCTCCCTAGCACACACCATGCAACAGAAAAACTCTGCTCCCATCACTAGGGTAGCTGTGACCTTAGAAGGCCCATCACTTTCCTCGGGTACCTTCTGTTTTCTCACTATAAAATAAAAACATAAAGTGACTACAGCTGATGATAACAAATCATCTTACATCATAACCCAGCACACACACACACACACACACACACACACACACACACACACACGCAACTGAAACAAAAGTTCCAAGAATCTGTACTTAGCCTTGCTATTGGGTTGGCTAAAAAAGTTCATTTGGGTTTTTCTGTAACATTGAAAAACCCGAACAAACTTTTTGGCCAACCCAATAGAACAATGTAAGCTTTTCTATTCTACTTTTTCAAAAAAAAAGGTCTTTGCAATACCCTAAATTGATGTTCCTACCCACTAGAATTTGAAATCCTCAGGTTGACAAACTCTGGACTGGATACCCTCTGAGGCACCTTCCAGCCCTAGTTTCCTGACATTCCTCAGGGCTGCCCAGAGCCTCTTTGAGGTTTCTTCCCAGTAAGGTAAGTGGCTAGCTCTCCCCGGACCTGGCAGCTCCACTGGTGACTTGGAGTTCTTCGGCCACACAAAGGGGCATTGGCCTTGTGGCAGTTTATCCCTGCATGGATAAACAAAACACGGAACATGGCCTTCGGGTCACAGACAGCTGAGATCTGGTGGAGAATGATCTATATTCAAACTGCTGAGCTAGAGAACTTGGCCAGTCTCTGCCATCTCCCAGCCCAGATGCCCACACACCACACACACCGCATACACATACCACGCACCTTACCCATGCACATACACCACACAGTTGTCCACATGCACTCACCATACACACACACACACACACACACACACACACACACACACACACTCACCATACACTGCATACATCCCACACAACACGCATGTGCACACACAGACCACACACACACTGACACTTCAACAATGACACCACTGAAGCACTTGGTTTTTACAAATGGTACTCTTTTTAAAAAATCAAATAATATTATATGGTATTTCAATTATAATTTCTTTCAACTTTACTTACATTTTCACTTTATGAGTGCTCATTTTTAATGTTCTATTGTTAATTTTTGTACTAGTTTGTAGTCACTTAACACTATATTAATGTTTATATCTCTAATAACTTACACATTTCCTTAATGTTTTGAAAGAGGCTTATAAATGTGTGCTTTTGAAAAGTACTGAACATGTCGTTTCACTGATGTTTTAAATTTTATGAATCCTGAATATTTTAAACCATAATAACAGTATCAATCCCAGTATTTCACCATGAAGTGAAGTAAATTGCAAAATCCTGGTATCACCATTTTGCCTTGGAATTGCCATCACCCACAAGGAGCTGGAGAGAGTACTGGTTCTCATGCCCCCGTGACGATTCTGAAGCTGCTTTCAGCGCCTCGCCCAGTGCTGGCATCTGGAAAGCTCTTAGGAAATGTCTGGTGAGAGAGTGGCTGAAAAGGAAAAAGTGGGGGAGGCAGGGGGAAGAGGAAAAGAGAAAAAGAAAAAAGAAGAGAGAGAAAGGTAAAGGAAGAAGAGGTGGGAGTGAGCTGTGAGTGGGGCAGCTAAAGAGAGTGTATGAGATAGACAGAAAGGACAACTGACAGAAAGGACATCTGCCTTAGATTTCTTTCCTTACGGAAAATGGAAATCAAAGACCATTTCCATGACGTATCTTGTTTAAAATATTATTGCTGGAACCCACCTGGTGAAGTGGCAATTTTGTAGGATGTTCATGGAAAATTCAGCTTTCCATCTGCTAGAGGAAGCAAATCTTGCTGAGACATTTGACAGACACACAGTTGTTTAGTCTTGGACATGCACTTTGCCATGGTAACAAAAGCCATGTCACGGAAATACATGCATCACCCATCTAAATTGTTTTCTTTTCATCTCTAAGGATCATAAGTGAATTTTGGAAGGAAGGATAGGGTTTTATTGTTTCTCCTAATGATAAAAATTTTTAAATGCTCATTATTTTTGAATGATCAGAAGATACAGATAAGTATAAACAAGAAAATAAAGATTACCTATTAGTCAAAACATCCAGAGATGATAGTTATTAACATTTGGTGTTCCAGATTTTATTTTTAATACAAAAAATAGATCTATATATGATCATATATATACTCCATTACATAATCTTTTGTCTCACTTAGTATGTTGAGGACATCTCTGTCCACTTTTGCTACGTTATTACACAGCTTTCTGTTCCCCTATGGACAAATATTTAGGTTTGCCAATCTTTGGTTATTTTAAATGACACACTAAAAAACATTCTTATGCAGGCATTTTTGTGCATTTATCCAGTTATTTCCTTAGGATATATTCTTAGATGTGAGCATTTAAATGTCAATATGCACATTTTAAAATGCTATATCAATTTGCCAAATTGCCCTCCAGAAACTTTGAACCAATTTATACTCCCTTTAAAGTGTATGAAAGTACCGGTTATCTCACGCCCTCATCAACACTAGTTATTATCGTTCTTTTCGAACTTTTCCAGTTTTATAGGTTAAAAGGTACTTTCATTTTTATTTTAATTGGCATTTCATTTATTACTAGTGAGGTAAAATAATTTTCACAGTTTTTTGGCTATTTGCATTTCTCCTTTTTTGTGTAACTTGCCTGACCATGTTTCAGCTGTATTTTTCTAATGCATTTTTTGTCTTTTCCTTAATTTTTGAGTTCTTCATAACTCAAAAATATTAACCCTTTCCTGCCATATATGTTGTGAATTCTTTTTTCAGCTTTTCATAACTTTGAATATGTAATTAAGACATACAGAGGTTTTGTTTTGTTGTAAGGAACCAATATACCTATAATTCTCTTGTTGTTTCTTACTTTTGATTCATGGTTAGAAGAGTATCCCTCATTCCAAGATTATATATATTTTTTTAACCTGTGTTTTTTCTGTCCTCTTTTGTTTTTTCCATTTATAGTTTTAAGTCACCTGGAATTGATTTGATTTGTAGCATGAGGCAGGGATCTAGATTTTTTTCCTAAATTGCTAATGAGTTGTTTCATTAACACTCGGACTAAAGAGTACATATTTTTCCTATTGATTTGAAATATCCTGTTTATCATACTCTAAATTCTTACAGACACCTGAGCTCTTCCGTTACTTGCTTTCTGTAGTCTTCTTAAGCCCTAAATCCATGTATGTTAAGTCTTTTTGGACTATCTATCATTTTAACTATCTAGATGGAAAGTTCTTATTCCATAGACTCCGTAAGGTGGTTGAATAATGGATGCTACTTTTAATAGAAAGAACAAGGTCTATTTCTGTCCTGAGGAGCTATGGGAAAGGAGAGAGTTTTCCTCCTGGGTCATAGAGTTTCAAAATGGAAAGACATAGACTGTCTGTTCCAAAGCCCTAATTTTACAGGTGAGTGCTAGAAATATTAATTGACTTGTTTATGGTTAACATAGCTAGCAGTGCCAAGCTGAGACTAGAACAAAAGCATATTCCCCTAAAACCATGCTGGAGGAAGATGGATGGAGTGAGGGTCTATCAAGGACAGGAAAAGCAGAATCAATAAAAGGATGAGCCTTTCTTTTCTACATCTCCAGGAACTTGGAGGGAAATGGGAGGTTTCTGGAGCACCACCTTGAGAAGGGAGTTAAATGTATAGGAGCCCCTGCAGTTACCTGACTGAGTCGTTAGAAAATTCAGCGTAAAAAGGGGACATCACAGACGCACCAGAGTGAGCACACAAGCACACGTGCGCAGTCAATAGGAGCAGCTTACCCAGCTTTGAGCTTTCAAACAGAAGTTTCAGGCATTTCTCAAGAGTGCCACTCTCACCATGGTTGACTCTGTGAAGGTCATTTAGGTCAGACGCCAGCAAAAGCCAGCAGCGGAGAGGCAGGAAATGTATGGGGCTCTGTGAGCACAGCAAAGGAGAAAAGCTTTTTGTAGCCGAGGCATGGGAGGAAACACTGATAATGTGAGGAGGGCTGTGTGTATGTTGTGTTTTCTTTTCTCTGTCGAGAAAACTCTCAAACTGTGTTCCTTCTTTTATTTTATTCTTGGAGTATAATTGAGTTACAATATTAGTTTCAGATGTACAACATAGTGATTTGATATTTTTACAGATATTCCATGTAAAGTTGTTATAAAATATTGGCTATATTCCCTGTGCTGTACATTACATCCTTGTAACTTATTTTATACTTAGTAGTTTAATCCCCTTCTGCTATCCTGCCCTTCCCCCACCTCTCTCCCCTCTGTAACCACTTAGTTTGTTGAACTGTGTTCTATAAAAGCCATCCAGGTCCCCTCCTACCTCCCATCTGGTGAAAATCCATTCTCTAGCAAACCACCTTCTATCTGACATCAGTGAAGTTTTAAAAATATGTTTAGTTAAAAAAAAAAGTTTAGTTTTTTAAGGATGTTCTCTACTTTAATTTTTATTAGGAAAATATAGCCATATGATTTAAAGTGCAAGAGGCACAAAAGGATATATAGTGAGAAATCTCCCTCCCACCTGTGGTCTTCAGCTACCCACCTCCCTGTTTAGGGAAAACTAAGTTCTAGTTTCTTATATACACTTCTGGAGTTGTTTTCAACATATTCAAATACATAAGTACACACATATATTATTCTGTGAGAATTTTTACACAAAGGGTAGCAACCTACACACACTGTTTTGCACCTTGACAATTTTACTTAATGCATCCTGGGGCTCTTTGGTTCTGTACATTAAAAGCTACCTCATTCCTTGTCATAGCTGCATTTCATTACACTCTATTGCATAAATAGAAAGATATTTATTTTCCAGATTTTGCCATCACACACAACGCTGCAGTTAGTATATTATTATTACTCTGTGTGTGTGTGTGTGTGTGTGGCTCGCTGGCTCTAGAGCACAGGCTCTACAGCTGTGGCCCATGGGCCTAGCTGCTCTGAGGCATGTGGGACCCTCCCAGACCAGGGATCACACCCATGTCCCCTGCACTGGCAGGCAGACTCTCAACCACTGTGCCACCAGGGAAGTCCCTATTATTTTACACATCAACAATTTATATCAAGAATAAAGTCCTAGAAGGGGAAATATGAGATACAAGGAGATGAGCATTTGTAATTTTGACAAAAATTGCTAAATTTCCCCCTTTAGAGACTGTTCCAATTTAAAGCCCTCCCAGTAATGTTGAAAGTGCCTGTTTTCTCACATCTTTACTATATATAGTGTTACCAACCTTATTCTTTGTTACTATGATAACTGAACACTGGTGTCTCATATAGCTTTAATTTGTATTTGTATTTCTCTTATTATGAATGAGATTGAGAATCTTTTTGTATATTGGAGGGCAATTTGTATTTCTGTCCTATAAACTGCTTATACCGTTAGAGTTTTTTGTCTAGTATGTTACTGATCTTCTTTTTTTTGATTTGTAAGAGCTTTTTATACAGTAGAGCAACTAGCGATTCATCTGTGATTTTATTTGTATGTATTTTCCCCAGTTTGTTGCTTGTCCTTTGACTAAACTATTGACATTTAGAAATCCTTTTATTTTATGGGTTCTGTGTTTTCTGTCAGGCTTTCCCAGTCTAAGATTGTTAAAAAATACCTTATGGCTTCTTTTTACAAATTTATGGTTTATTTTTTACTTTTAAATATTTGACCTATCTGAAATTTATCCTGGTCTGAAGTTTTTAGGTTTGGATACATTTTTTCCCAGATGTCTAACCAGTTATTTCAACACTATTTATTAAATAGTTTTATTCCAACACTATTTATTAAATAATTTTTATTTTTTTGACTAATTTGAAATACTATCTTTATAATATCTGTATTTTCAAGGTATTCACATGTTATAATTTATTATAAAACTTTTCCCTTGTAACAACTCTCCTCAAAATCTTTATAAATCTTATAATGATTTTATATCAGTCTCTTACAATCACTGGAAAAATCACATTTTCATAATTTTCTTCCCTTTATTTTCTCTCTCTTTTTGCTTTACAATATTACACTTTGTTTTGATAAAAGTCCCCAGTGGACCAGGAATAGAGGAGAACTTCCCCAACTTGATAAAGAATATCTACAAAAACCTACAATTAACATCATACTTATGATGAAAAACTAAAGACTTTCCAACCAAGATCGGGAAAAAGGCAAGGATGTCTCCTCTCACTGCTCCTTTTCAGCACCGTACTGGAAGTCCTAGCTAATGCAGTAAGATGAGGAAAGGGAACAAAAGGTATCCAGATTGGGAAGTAAGAAATAAAATTGTCTTTGTTCACAGATGCCATGAACATCTATGTAGAAAATCTGAAAGAATCAACAACCACAACAACAATAAAAAAAACCTCCTGGAACTAGTGATCATAGCAAGGTTACAAAATGTAAGGTTAATATACAAAAGTCAATTGCCTTCCTATATACCAGCAATGAACAAGTGGAATTTGATATTTAAAACAGAATGCCACTTACATTAATACCTCCAGAATTAAATATATAGGTATAAATCTAATATGTGCAAGAACTTTATGAGGAAAGCTACAAAACTCTGATGAATGAAATCAAAGAACTAAATAAATGGAGAGATATTCCATGTTCATAAATAGGAAGACTCAAATATTGTCAAGATGTCAGGTCTTCTCACTTGATCTGTAGATTCAACACAATTCCAATAAAAATCTCAGCAAGTTATTTTGTAGATATTGAAAAACTGGAAAAGTTTATATAGAAAGGCAAAAGACTCAGAATAGCCAACACAATATCAAAGGAGAAGAACAAAATTAGAGGACTGGCATTACCTGACTTCAAGACTTACTATAAAGCTATAGTAGTCAAAACAGTGTGGCACTGAGGAAAGAATAGACAGCCCAGAAATAGACCCACATAAATCTAGTCAACTGCTCTTTGACAAAGGCAATACAATGGGGCAAAAGTATTCTTTTCAGTGATAGTGCTGGAACAACCGGACACCCACATACAAAAAAAAAAAAGATTCTAAACACAGATCTTATGCCCTTCACAAAAATTAATTCAAAATGTATCATAGACCTCAATGTAAAATGCAAAACTAGAAGATAACATAGGGGAAAACCTAGATGACCTTGAGTATGACAATGACTTTTTAGGTATAACACCAAAGCCATAATCCATGAAAGGAATAACTGATATTTAGACTTCACTAAAATTAAAAACTTCTGCAAAAGATATCAAGAGAATGAGAAAACAAGCCACAGAGAGGAGAAAATATTTGCAAAAGACACATCTAATGAAGGACTGTTATTCAAAGTATACAAACAATAAAGAAACAATCTGATTTTTTAAATGGGCTAAATACCTTAACAGATTCCTCACCAAGGAAGATACACAGATAGCAAATAAGTATATGAAAAGGTACTCCACATCATATGTCATCAAGGAGATGCAAATTAAAACAATAATGAGATATCACTACACTCCTATTAGAATAGCCAAAATTCAGAACACTGACAACACCAAATGCTGGCAAGGATGTGGAGCAATAGGAACTCTCATACATTGCTGGTGGGAATGCAAAATGGTACAGCCACTTTGGCAATCAGTTTGGTAGTTTCTTACAAAGCTAAACGTACTTTTACTATATGATCCAGCAATTTCTCACACTGGCATTTACCCAAAGGTGTTGAAAACTTACATCCACACAAACACCTGCACACAGATGTTTATAGCAGCTTTATTCATAATTGCCGAAACTTGGAAGCCACCAAGATGTCCTTTAGTAGGTGAATGGGTAAATAAACAATGGTACATCTAGACAATGAAATGTTATTCAGTGCTAAGAAGAAATGAGCTGTCAAGCTGTGAAAAGACATGGGAGAATCTCAAGTGGGTATTACTAAGTGAAAGAAGCTAATTTGAAAAGGCCACATATTGTATGATTCCAGCTGTATGGCATTCTGGAAAAGCAAAACTATAGGGATAGTAAAAATATCACTGTTTGCTGGGTGCTGTGGGGAGGGATGAATAGATGAAGCACAGAGGACTTCCAGAGCAGTGTATGATACTATAATGGCAGATATATGTCATTATACATTTGTTCAGACCCATAGAATGTACACCAAGAATGAATTCTAATGTAAACTTTGGGTGATTATGATGTGTCAGTATAGGTTCACCAGTTATACCAATGTACCACTCTGGTGGGAATGTCGATAATGGAAGAGGCTATGCATAGACAGCGACAGGAAGTGTATGGGGGATCCCTGTACCTTCTCCTCAACTTTGCTGTGAATCTAAAACTGCTCTAAAAAAACCTGTCTTTATACCAAATATATATATATATATATATATATATATATATATATATATATATATATATCCTCTGCATGCCAATTTCTCCTCTAAACCTCTCTCACATTCTTAGCATCAGCGTTTCTGCTTTCCCAGACAGATATTACCCCTACTTTTAGGATTATTTGTGCCTCTCCTTCCCTTTTAAGAAGAGATTGCAAATTGCTCCCCTTCTTCCCCACCCCCACCATAAATCTTTACTCTCATCCAGGTGGTTATAGGTGAGTGGTTATTAAGGTAAGACTGGAGTTTCAGAGACACGGCAGGGCTCTTAGCATAGAATCAGGGGTTATCGACACAGAGGTGGCTGCTGAAGTCCAGACAATGCTGAGTTACAGGGAAGAGTATGTAGGTAAAGAAGAGTGAGGGGTTGCAAACGTTTTATTACACAAAGAAAAGTGTGAAGGAGGAGCTAGAAGAGAAACTACTGGGGAAGCAATGGAAGAATAAAAGATGAAGAGTGCAGAGTCTGAGGAGGAGACAAATAATACAGAAAGATCAATGAGGTTAAGGATAAGGAAAAAACAAAAACAGTGGATTTGGTGACAGGAAGATCATTGCTGCTCTTCAGAGCAGGTCACTTCCCATATTCAAATCCATCCACCTTTTCCATCTCAATTACTTCCACTTCTGGGTGGATAGAATTGGTGTCAGCAGAACAGCTCTCCCAATAGAAGAATTAGAAAAGGCAAATAAATGAAATATAGAAATTATCTCTTTGAAGGAAGCTAAGAGCTGCTGAAGCAAAGAATACTGGAAAAGCTAAGGCACTGGAAAGGGAAAAATGAGAGGGAAGAGCTGCTTCTGCAACCATTTTTATACTCAGGGCTTTTGCAGGAGGCTGAGAATCCCAGGGCAGGATGTGGTGCAAAGTCTGGCATATATATATATATATATATATATATATATATATATATATATATATCCTCTGCATGCCAATTTCTCCTCTAAACCTCTCTCACATTCTTAGCATCAGCGTTTCTGCTTTCCCAGACAGATATTACCCCTACTTTTAGGATTATTTGTGCCTCTCCTTCCCTTTTAAGAAGAGATTGCAAATTGCTCCCCTTCTTCCCCACCCCCACCATAAATCTTTACTCTCATCCAGGTGGTTATAGGTGAGTGGTTATTAAGGTAAGACTGGAGTTTCAGAGACACGGCAGGGCTCTTAGCATAGAATCAGGGGTTATCGACACAGAGGTGGCTGCTGAAGTCCAGACAATGCTGAGTTACAGGGAAGAGTATGTAGGTAAAGAAGAGTGAGGGGTTGCAAACGTTTTATTACACAAAGAAAAGTGTGAAGGAGGAGCTAGAAGAGAAACTACTGGGGAAGCAATGGAAGAATAAAAGATGAAGAGTGCAGAGTCTGAGGAGGAGACAAATAATACAGAAAGATCAATGAGGTTAAGGATAAGGAAAAAACAAAAACAGTGGATTTGGTGACAGGAAGATCATTGCTGCTCTTCAGAGCAGGTCACTTCCCATATTCAAATCCATCCACCTTTTCCATCTCAATTACTTCCACTTCTGGGTGGATAGAATTGGTGTCAGCAGAACAGCTCTCCCAATAGAAGAATTAGAAAAGGCAAATAAATGAAATATAGAAATTATCTCTTTGAAGGAAGCTAAGAGCTGCTGAAGCAAAGAATACTGGAAAAGCTAAGGCACTGGAAAGGGAAAAATGAGAGGGAAGAGCTGCTTCTGCAACCATTTTTATACTCAGGGCTTTTGCAGGAGGCTGAGAATCCCAGGGCAGGATGTGGTGCAAAGTCTGGCAGAGGGCTGCAAAGGAGCGAGAGAAACCAGCAGAGTTTTGGTGAAAGACTTGGGAAGCCTTCAAGCATACAGCCTGTTTTCCTCTGAGAACTTTTGCCAAATACTGGGGCTGTTCAGAGAAGTGGTTTTAAAATGCAAGTAGAAAAGCTGCCCCTGAAAAGCTGAGTGAAGTTTTTCAGCAGTCCTGTAAGACTAAGATCAGAGTTTAGTACCCACAGTGGGTGGGGCCTTGCAGAACACAATAGGCTTTTTGTTGAAAGTCCAGGAAGTCAGAGATGAACCAGTGGAAGACTGAGACTTACCAGAGCTATAATTCAACCTTGACTCAACAAATCCCTAATTGGAATAACATGATCAGCTACCATTCCATCTGGACAGCATGGAGATGGTAAACCCTCTCAGAAAGAAGAGATCGTCCGAAGTCTCTGTGACTTGTTATACATAATGTCCTGCACTCAGTTCAAATGTACTAGGGCTACCAAAAGACAGGATCACATGATTGAAAACCCAAGGAAAAAGAGACAGTAGAAACAGACAGGTGATTCAGATGTTGAAGTTAGCCAACAAGCACTGACAACTCACTACTATTGGATTTTTAAAAGGGAAAGATGGACAGCAGTGATGAAAAGGTGGAATCAATTGCTACCTCTTCAGTAAGTTTTCTTTTGTCCTCCATTTCTAGAAATCATCTTTTCCTCCTCCACATAATCCTGAAAGTTTACCTGTGCTTCTTTTTGCACATACCACCTTATAAAATAGTATCTTATAAGTGGTTAAAAGCAAGAAGGTTTGAAGTCACATTGGGTTCAAATTTGGGATCAGCCACTTGTTAACAACATGCCCTTGGATAAGTTATTTATCTTATTTAAGCCTCAATTTCCTTGTCTATAAAATGCATTCAATAATAGTACTTTCCTTACAAGGTTGTTTTGAGGAATTCAAATATACTCACACTAACTCAGTTGCAGTGAAAATGTGTTTAATGTTTTAGTTATGCGCTCTAGTTTTCCTCACAAACAGCTTCTGCTGAGCAGCATAGAAACAACTTTAATTTTTGTCCAATCCATTCATTTTATATTGACCTAATACCTGGAATATTTCTTAAGTGATCTCAGTTCTTTGGGAATAAATGTTAGGCCTTTGTTTCTTTCCTCCAAGATGGTATCTGGGTACATGAGGAGAGGTCTATGGGTCAGGGACCTTGTAGCAGCAAAGGAGAGGCAAGGTCCTTAAACCCATCCAGTGTCCCCTGGATCACTTTGATCTCTGCTGTGGAGCAGCTGGACAAGTCTGCTAGCAGGCTGGTAAGCAGTAATGTGCCCTTGGTCCTGTCTGGCTATTTGGGTTCAGTGGGCTGGTGCCCACCATTGAACTCAGAGCCACAGCCACTTGCCTCAAGACTCCTCTCCTTTCACAGCAACCTTAGGCTTCCCCTAGGCCCCTAAGCTTCTTAGCATCTATGTCTCCTCAATAGGATGTGAAAGAACTATTGCTGCTTCAGAATAGGTGCCCTTGTTATCTACTCCCTTAGTTCCCTGTTCCTGTCCTTCATAGAACTTTACTAAACTGATAACTTTATATTTTGGTGGAAACATTCATTTAACATTTCCTCCCACACAACATTGCAACATTACAATTCCTGTCCAGTGTCACTCATCATTGTATTTCCAGTGCCTACCATAATAGGTACTTGATCAAAACTGCTAAATCCATAAATGAGAAACTCCAAATTCAGGGCCCTAAGATGGAAGAACATGGATGATATTTTGCCTCAAATCTTTTCCCATCCACACCACAAACCTTTGTTAGTTTTCTACCCAATAGCCATTCCCCATGTGTTCTTTGCTATGAGAATATTAATTTTGTTTGGTTGGAAAATGCCCAGCTTGGGGATGAAATCATAAATTGATCTAAACTAAACATGGCAATCCCATTCCATTTTGTCAGCATGGATTGCCACGTTGTTCTGGCTAATGAGGTAGAAAGAGATGTCTGGGGGCTTCTGGGAAAGATTTTTTGTCCTTGATGGAAGGAAAGAAAAGTATGGGGAGAGAGTTCTCTTTATTTAGCCTCCTCTATGCCCAACCCCTCACTTCTTAGATGTGGTAGGGTGAGGCTGTTATGTTTGGAACCACGGCAACTATCTTGCAACCATGAAGGAAAGGCCTGAAGAAATGCCAAAATGACCTCATTGAATTTCTGTACCAAGCCTGGAACTACCTCCAGATTTCTTGTTATGTGAGATCATAAACACCTTCATTATTCAGATGACTGTTATTTGAATTTTGTATTGTAGGAGCCAAATTTTTTTTTCCTGAGACACTGTGGAACAAATCCAATTTCATGTCCATTTCATGACCTAGAGCTGGGTAAGCAGATCAGGGATCCTGTTTTTACCCCCATATAAGTTACAGTCTACCTCAGACATAAGCCTCATTGATGTCCTGGGCTACACGTCATATTTGGCTTTAGGTAATACCTCTAAATCCCTCTAAACAAAGAATTTCTAAATTGTCACACCTGGCAACCAGGTAGCTACACGTGAATGGAATGGGATAAGGAAGTAGAATTGAAGAGGCAGAGCAGTGAAGGCTGAAGCCAGGAATGCAGAGAGAAACCAAGAAGCCGTAAAAACCAAAGAAGTTAAAAGATTGAGGTGAAGGAAAAGTGCAATCAAATAGTCAGAAATAAGAATAACAGAGGAATTGGGAATGGAAAATTTTAATTTCTTAATTGACTAGGAAATCATCTAACAAAATGGCACAAGACCTTTCTTTGTAGAAAATTTAAATTCCAAGAACAGGCATAAACAAAGACCTGAAAAAATGGAGTTATACTTCAATTATATGGGATGACTTAATATTTTAAGAATATTACTTCTTCACAAATTAAACTACAAATCCAGTGTAATTTCAGTAAAATGTCCTCCCTACAACTGGGGGGACTTTGAAAAAACAGTTTTAAAATGTACGTAGAAGAATAAACATTCACAAAGAGCTAATTTTTAAAAATGAGCAAAAAGATGCCTTACTAGATATGAAGGCTTATCACAAAGTCATGATTTTAAAAAGGAAAAAAGGCAAGTTAATCAGTGGAACAGAATAGAGAACCCAGAAATAGACCTAGCTATTGACGGGAACTTGGTGCATGATAAGAGGGGGTATCACGAATCACTGGGAAAGCAACAGATTATTTAATGTTGGGAAAGTTGAGTCCATTCAACACTACCTCAGACAATCTAAAAAGAAACCCTAAATGTATCATGGGTTTCAATGTTAAATGGAAAACTGTAGGTATAGAAGAAAAATATGGGTGAATATCTCTGTGACTTTTAAGTGGAGACTTCTAACTTAAAGAAAACCTTAAAAGTACAAACCATAAGCAGAGAAAAATGTATAGATTTGTCTACAGAACAAAATTAAGGATTTATTCCAACAAAAATCACCCCAAAGTCAATAGGTACATAGTTGACTGGAAGACAGTATTAACATCCTACAACAAAAATCACCCCAAAGTCAACAGGTAGGTAGTTGACTGGAAGACATTATTAACATCCTACAACAAAAATCACCCCAAAGTCAACAGGTAGGCAGTTGACTGGAAGACGTTATTAACGTCCTAAACCAAAGGATCCATATCTAGGAAATCCTACAGACCAGTAAGAAAAAGACAGGGAAAACAACAGAAAAAACTGGCAAAATAGATGAATAGGCAGTTCATAGGAGGGGACATCTCTGAATGGCCAGTAAGTTTAGAAAGAGATTCCCACCATCACTAGCCATCAGAAAAATGCAAATTAAAACCTCAATGAGAGGTCACTTCCCGGAAAGTTAGACACTATCAAGTGCAGCCAAGGTGCACTGCTAATGGAGTGTGAACTGTTGGAGCCATTCTGCAAAGCAGTCAGTCCCTAAAGGATTCAAAGATGCAGTCTCAGCCCTGAGTATGTGCCCAGTACAACTTCAATGTGCAGGTCATAAGGATACACATTAAGGGTGTTCATCATGGCGCATGCACGTGTGTATATGTGTGTGTGTGTGTGTGTGTGTGTGTGTGTGTGTGTGTGTGAGCAAGGACTTGGAGGCAACCTGGTGTTTATTAATAAAGCAGTGACTTAGTTAAGCATAAACATAAACAGGATGGGCCACTAGGCTAGTGAGTGGTAGTAAAGGAGATTTACACAGAGTAATAAGGATGGGTCACCAAAACCTAATGATGAAGAAAATAGGTAAGAAGCAGAATGAGTTCCATAGCACAGAACCACATTTGTGAAGTAAGAACACACACATGCACACACAAAATGGGAACACATAGTATATTTTTAAGAATATATATCTAACATGTAGAGGTGGATTGGAAGTATATATAGAAGTTCAGGTCAGTACCTATGTTGGAGAAGGGAATGGGGATGAGAAATGTTTACCTTGATTGTGGTGATAGTTTCACAAGTGTGTGTGTACATATATATATATATATATATATATATATATATATGTCAAAAATTATCAAATATATACTTTAAACATAAACAGTTTTTTGTATGTCAATTACACTTCAGTACAGAGTGTAAATGGATGATGACAGTGTTGTGTAAACTGATGAATAATTATTCTATTCTCCTGGAGTCCAAATAGACATGTATATAATGGAATATTACTCAGCCATAAAAAATGAAATAATGCCATTTGCAGCAACATGGATGGACCTAGAGATTATCATACTAAGTGAAGTTAATCAGAAAGAGAAAGACAAATATCATATGCTATCACTTACATAGAGAGTCTAAAATATGACATGAACTTATCCACAAAACAGAAACAGACTCACAGACATAGAGAACAGACTTGTAGTTGCCAAGGGGGAGGGGTGGGGGAAGGATGGAGTGGGAGTTTGAGGTTAGCAGATGCAAACTATTATACATAGAATGGATAAACAACAAGATCCTCCTGTATAGCACCAGAAATTATATTCAATATCCTATGATAAACCATAATGCAAAAGAATATGAAAAAGAATGTATATATATATGTATAACTGAATCACTTTGCTGTTCAGCAGAAATTAACACAACATTGTAAGTCAACTACACTTCAATAAAATAAATTAAAAATTAATTTTTATGGAATCAAAAAAAAAATGGTTCTGAAGAACCTAGGGGCAGGACAGGAATAAAGACGCAGACGTAGAGGATGGACTTGAGGACACGAGGAGGGGGAAGGGTAAGCTGGGACGAAGTGAGAGAGTGGCATGGACACATACACACTACCAAACGTAAAATAGATAGCTAGTGGGAAGGAGCCGCATAGCATAGGGAGATCAGCTCGGTGCTCTGTGACCACCTAGAGGGGTGGGATAGGGAGGGTGGGAGGGAGGGAGATGCAAGAGGGAAGAGATATAGGAACATATGTATATGTATAGCTGATTCACTTTGTTATAAAGCGGAAACTAACACACCATTGTAAAGCAATTATACTCCAATAAAGATGTTAAAAATAATTAATTAATTAATTTTTAAAGACCAAAATAGAAATACATAGGGCCAGTGGCCAAAGAACTCCAGTGGTTCTCAAATTTTAAAGTGCATGAGAATCATCTGAAGTGCCTGCTAAAAGGCCAAATGTGTGGGCCCCGCACCCAGAGATTCTGAACCTGCATTTTAAATACACACCCTAGATGACATTCCTGTCAGTGGACCATGGGTCATACTTGGAGACACCCTGAACTGGATAAAAGCAAGCTGCTGGGAGAGAGAAAGGAAATGAGTGAGTGGGGACAACAGCAGTAGAACATCTGTCCGGCACCAGCAGCAAGGAAATGACACTCAAGCAGCTGGCCTCGTCAGCATGGGCTGCCTTTCTTCCCCTCCCTCTTGTGTGAGCCAATCCCTGGGGGCTTAACCCCAAGGGACTGGTGATGGAGACTGACAACAGCCATCTGGGGAGTGCATCTGTGGATAGGAAGCCCCCAGAGGCATCTTCTTTACAAGGCTGCTGGGAGTGTGATGTCTCCCATGGTCCTGAGCTTGATGTGATCGCCCTAACTCCCAGTCAGCTTCCTGGGGTTGGGCTGCGGGTTTGGGGGATGTGGGCTATGAAGAGAGTGAAGATGACATATGTGGGACATTATCAGAAGCACATGCTGGAGTCTGACCCGATGAGAGAAGAATGGATGGAATCATCTCTCAGCATATCTCCTGGTAGCCCCCCTCAGTGTGCAGATGGTCGAGGATTATAGCCATAAAATGCTGTCATCCCTCCAGTGCCTGCTTTGCCCTTGTCTCCTTTGGTCCCTGCTTCTCGTCTGTACATCAACAGCTGGACCATTTTCTGGCGTCATGTGCACCACTTGGAGGAACTTTTTAACAGTGATGGCTGTATTGTAGGCAGACATGACTTAGTCTTAAGCTTGTCCTTAGGCATGTCTAATGGCATTTTCAACCCTGCCTCTCCAGGCAGAGAAGTCTACCTCTTTGTGAATGGAATACAGCCACCCCAGTCAAGAATGGACTGGGCTCCCTTCTACGGTTATTTATCCAGGCACCATTCCCCTAACGGCCCAGAACACCAACAGGAGCTTGGATTCACTGGCCCCTTCCGAATATGTAGAATGGCCTGGTTTCCTAAGGACAAGGAAGGTTTTTCACATTTAGACAAACAGACCAAGCATATTTGTGGGTATCCAGGTAACAAACCCAGTTTGAAACTCCTCTGACAGCATAATTCATAGCCCCAGACAGAAATGCTAATGTGAACACAGATGCTCCAAGGAACCAACTACAGTGGAAAAGATTAAGAGATGGTCCCAGATAGAATTCTGTCTAGAAATCATTTGATTCTCCAACAGGGCCTTTTTTCACAAATGTGAATATTTTCCTGTAAAGCAAAAAAGAAAAAGAATGGCAGAGAATTCAGAGACACAAATATGTCATGCTTATTAATAATCAGTCAAGTTGTCTCTCTGTCCTTAGGAACTGCTTGAAGTCAGCTGTTTGGTGCCGATTGTGTGTGATGTGTAAGCCAGAGTGTGCAAACCTGAGGGTCTCCACATGTGTCTCTGGGACTGGGTCTCTGAGCTTGTTTGAATGAGATTCAGCGCAGCTGCATCTCCCATGGTGCAGAGCAGCCCAGGCAGGCTGACAGAGCCATTCTTCTCTCTAAGTAATGTGTTTGCTTAAGCATGAACATTAGTGTCAGAAGCGCTTAGTGCAAAGCAACCTTTCAGCAGTCATTGCCAAGTCTAATTCGTTATGTCTGTTCGTCTGGGGTAAGGTTAGGCAACTCTTGTATTTTCTAATGAAGTTGAAAAGATAAAGAAAAGGAAAAGAACACTATAAAATCGTCTTTGGGGGTGAGTCCAGCTGTGCAAATCCCACCATCTTGCACTGGGAATGCCTTCCTGAAGAACTGAACAATAGCTCTTGTTTTGTGGGCCAGATCCTCTTGCTCTCATCAGCCCTGTCTTCTGAAATGAGTGCAATGAAAGTTATTTTACACCCGACCTTGTACAAAGCTAATGTGCCTAATTAGCGGAAGATCTGCTTCTAGGATAGGATCTGATTTTAATCAGTAGAGTCCCATCTTTCCGAGATGAGGGCACATCTTGGGCAGACTGTGTATTTTCTCTTGTCTTTCTCACAGTAGCAATGCATGTGAACTGAACTGTGGATCCCCTTGCCCTGTTGCCATCAGGGCCAGAGTCATTCACTTCGGACGGAGGCAGCTGGCTAGCACAGAGCTGGGGGCATCTAACTGGGCCACACAGCCCCGGGCTCGCAACCTGCTGGCTGGTTCATGCACACTGGGCTTTGGCTTAAGAAGGGGCTAGAGCTAAGACAGCCCTACGAAGCCATCTTGTTTTATCTTTGTCTTTGGGATAGTTAATATATGGACCTGGTACAAACCAGGTCTCCTTCCCTCCGCTGTACCCACTGTTCCTCCCCAGAATCAGCATCTATTATCAGCTTCCTGTGTGGTGGTCCACTCAGCGGTGTACAATGGCAGGGTGATGGGAGAGAGAGGGTACAGGCAATTAGGGGGTACGCTGCTTCAGAGAATATAAAAACAATAATAAAACTCACAAGTCAGTCTGCTGCTTATTATCACCCATGCTGACAATTTAAACAGTGTCGGTAATAAAATACTCCTCCCTACAAGCTCTGAACAATTGTTTCTATTGTTGTGGCCTCTGACACAGGTGGACTCAGCCACAGGTGTTCCTTTTGAAAGAATGTGACAGCTTAAAATCATCCAAGATCCCTTCCGCACGTTTTGTGTCTCCGACTCCCGTGATACAACACATTCCTGAATGTAAACAGATTTGAAATAAGCAAAGATAGCACAGCGATCGTCTAGACAAAGAAACAGAAAATGTGTGATTTCAATTCTATTTGATCATGAGGAGTTTTCATTTGTGTTTGAAATTTAAGACAATGGAACAGATTGCAAACTACATGGTGTAATATTTTTGTTTATGTGCAAATTTCAGTTTATACCTGAAATATTTTACTGAATTCAAAGATCTCCAAGATTAAAATTTATTCTTGATGAAAATTGTTAGTTGTTTGAAAACTAAAGACCCTGAGAGAGGGTGTCTCCTTCAATTTTGTGCCTCACCCTACTCCCAGCTGTGCCTAGTAAGCTATGGGGAAATCCAAAAACACACCTGCTTACACTCTGAGCTGCAGCATCTGGGGCACTGACACCTAACCTAAGCTTGGCCTACCAGGTACAGCAGAATTCCACCTGGAATGTTGAATCTGGAGCAAGACAGAAGGATGGTTTGGAATCCATCCTAGTAGAAGTGGTGATGGTGCCAGGAGTGGTATCCGGTGCCCAGCAGCAGAAATGTCTAACCAGACAGTGATTTGGGCTGTAAGTCTGTCCTTCTTACATACCTTGGTTTCTGCTTGTTTGTCAGATGGGCTTGCAGTTGACTCTCTGAGCTCCCTGATATCCTTCTAGTGAATTCCTTCTCTGCTTAAGTTAACCAGAGTCAGTGTGTTATTTGCAGTCAAAAACTCTAACTGGTATTCCTAATTCAGAAGAGTAAGTTGAGGATGAACTTTGAAGCCCAGGGTAATTGTGTACAGCAGACAAAAAAGAGCCCTAAAAATGTAGAGCGGTGGCCTTACTAGAAATGTCAAAGCATCAACTTGTCAAAGACCATAAATCACACCAACTGTCCCCAACCACCAGATCTTAGTAGATCCAGCAAGACAAAAACCAGAGGCTGTCTTTGATTTGAGAGATTTTCATAGAGCTTACTCCATTTAAAATAAATTAAGGCAAAAACCATTTTAAAAACATCTAGATAAGAGTTATGGTTAAGGCAAAAACTAAAGTAGAAATAATAGAGGAACAGAAGGTACCTTGTCAACAAAAGTCTGAAAGCAAAGTTAAAAATGTCTCATCCAACCATTTATTTTTAATTGCTTGTTCTGCTCTGAATGCTCTTGGATCAAAGGAATGGAAATCTCCTCAGTAAGCTGCAGATAAATGTTAATTCCAAAACATACTACAGGAATGGGTGACATTCAGTATAAGAATCCATTTCAACATCATTTCCTATATATATATATATATATATATATATATATT
>NW_006799583.1:273819-285898 GCF_000442215.2 Lipotes vexillifer
TTTTTTTGCGGTACATGGTCTCTCACTGTTGTGGCCTCTCCCATTGCGGAGCACAGGCTCAGCGGCCATGGCTCACGGACCCAGCCGCTCCACGGCATGTGGGATCTTCCCGGACCGGGGCATGAACCCGTGTCTCCTGCATCGGCAGGCGGGCTGTCAATCACTGCGCCACCAGGGAAGCCCTCCAATATTATTGATTCTCTTCTTACATCCATTGTAGTTACAGCAAACACCCAGCTTCTGTATTAGGTTCTATGACTTTGAGTAAGTTCTTAAAAATCTCTAGACTGAGGTTCCTTCCTTTTTCTATTGGGATGGCAATATCCTCTTGGGAAGATTGAGAAAGTTTAGGTAAAGCACCTAATACAGTGCCTGTCACATAGTACATTCCCTCAGTCTTCAGTAAGCACCTGCTAAGGACCAAGAACTATTTGAGGTATCAGAAAGCTCCTCCTGTATTTGCTGTCCTCCTTCTGCTACTTGCTAAGATATGATTGGATGGTCTTTCTAAATACCAGGATGAATAGCCACAAGTACCAGGTTCCTCAGCCTATCTCTTATCTGCTTTTCCCTTGTGCAGGCATGCGCGCATGAGCACACGCACATGCACACACACACATACACACCACACACACACACACACTCGCTCACCTCTAATTCAGGGACTCCGGTACAGCTTAGGAAAAGTCAGCTCCATCTGTCAGTCCCAGAAAACATCTCCTGCTTCTGCAAAGCTGCCTCCACCATTCTGACTCATCTAGGTCTCTTCATTTATTGTATGTCCTCATGGCATCATGTGTGTTTCCTTCACTATGCTTACTACTAAATAATTATATCTGTAATCACTATGCAATTCCTGCCTGATTTACCCCCAGACTCCATTGGGAAGAGGGTCCATCACTGTCTCTCTGACCTCTGTACCCATAGCTCTTAGTCTAATGCCTGGTACCTGAAATATATTGCTTGAATAAATGGAAAACAGCTCTTGAAACCCCACATCTTTACAGAATCTTCTGGGATTCAGGCTCTCCATAGTCCCTCCTCTGTGCAACTCTCTCTAAACCCTAAAAATGTCAACATTTGTCCCTATTGTTCCAGGGCAGTAAACATACACTGCATGTAGTTAATCAACTTAATTCAGGTTCCAACTTGAAGCCCATAAGGGATGGCCTAGATAAGTGGACTCAGACGAATATTTTGGCACTTCATTCAACAGACATTTGTTTAAATATTTGTTCAAATATCTTAGAGGGGAGGCCGAGGACTTCATGGGGGCCCATTGACCACTGGAAAGAGCTCTGCCTCACCTTGCAGTTCAACTCTGGTTCCAAACTAACATACTGCAGCCCACAAAAAAATTCTTACAGTTAACCAGAACCACCACTTTTAGAAGGCAGTTTAGAGACCATTAGCTTTTCTTTGATTATTCTCTTTGGCAGCCTCATTGCCCCAGCCCAAACAATTTACCAAATTATTCCTTCTAATCACACATGGTAATCGCCCTGAGAGGGCTCCTGGTGAACACAATTTGTTCCATCTTATTACATTTCTAGAGATGCTTCAGGACCCATTTTAGCCTGACACCTCATTACATGCCTATCTGGCTCACTCTTTATTTGGCTCCTGGATTCTTTATACCAATTATTTGGGATTCATAATAAAGAATGTGTGTGTTAGTTAAATATGCTCATGCCACAGCCAGAAATCTCAATCCTGGGAAGACAAAAAGTACAAATAAGGGGGAAAAATCTGTATGCCTTAAGATGTTCTTTGCAGTGTCTTTTTTTGCGGCAGGGGGCAGTGAGAGATTATTTGATCATTAAGGGTTCCCCCTGAGGGTGAGGGAATACATATATAGCAAGGAATCGGCTATAACTGTGGGAGCTGGCTAGGTAAGTCTAAAATACATAGGGCAGGCTGTGAGTCAGGGCAGTCTATCAGGAAGGGCAGGCTGGAAACTCAGGCAGGAAGCGAGGCTGCAGTTCAAGGCAGAATTCTTTCTTCTTCACAGAAACCTCAGTTTTGCTCTTAAGGCCTTTCAAATTATCTGACTGCATAGGATATACCCAGTTTATCGAGGATAATCTCCTTTACATAAAGTTAACTGATTGTTAAGTGTTAAGCATGTCTACAAAATACTTTCACAGCAACACCTAGAATAGCATTTGATTTAACAACTAGGTTTAACCTAACCAAGTTAATACATAAAACTGTTATTTTTCCTGTTATAAAAATAATTATAGAAAAATAGGCGGAACAAAAAAAATTGCCTAGAATTCTACATACAGACAACCACTGTTAACACTTTGCTGTGTTTTAATGAATGCCTTCTAGTTTTGTCTTTCTAGCAATTTATTCATTTATAATAGCAGGAAAAAATGGAAATAAATGAAATACTTAACAATAAGGGAATAGTCATGGGCATTACAGTATATGCATATGAAGCAAAATTATGCAGTCCTTAAAAGTTATAGTTATGAAAACTGTATCAACCTGAAAAAATACTTCAAGTGAAAAAAGCACAGTACAAAATTATATCCTTACCCTGATTGTGATTACAACTATGTAAAAATTGTGAAACATGGTAATTTGAACTAGAAGGAAACAAAAAATGATGCAGCAGGGAGGGAGGGATGAATTGGCAGAGCACAGAGGATTTTTAGGGAAGTGAAACTATTCTGTATGATACTATAATGGTAAATCTATATCATTCTATATTTTTCAAAACCCATAGAATGTATAACACCAAGAGCAAACTATGTGAGGTAACATATGTAACTATATAATGTAAACTATGGACTTTGGGCAGTAATGATGTGTTAGTGTAGGTTTATTGATTGTAACAAATGTACCACTCTGGTGGTGGATGTTGATAACAGAGGAGGCTATGCATGTGTAGGGTGCAGGGCGTATATGAGAACTCTCTGTACTTTCTGCTCAGTTTTACTGTGAACCTAAAACTGCTCTAAAAAATAAAGTCTATTACAAGAAAAATAACACAGCAAATGTCAGTGACCACTCCAGATCCTGCCAGTACTTACGATTTTATGTGCCCTGAATGAGCACTTCAGACTGTTGCCAGCACCCACGACACTGCCTGGGGATTTTCTCTGTCCTCTACAGACATTCTGCCCAAGCAAGGGGCAAAATTAAATTGCTGGAGAATTAACATTCTCCTGGGAACAATCCTCAACCAATAACTGATGAAAGTGGCTGGGTATATACCTGGCCCCTCAGGCAAGATATCCTGGAGGTGGGAGTTGCACCCTGGTTCGAAGAGCACCCCTGTCAGATGAAAGGCCAGCGGCAACCTGCTCTAATTCATGCTCTTTTGCCTTCCTTCCTTCCTGTCTCACTGTCCCACTTCACTGAAGTTTCCTCATCTCCTAAATTAACTACCTGCCTTGTCTTGGTTTGGTTCTGGGGCATACATTTTCAACAGGGGTGATAGAGTTCCAAAGGGGTGAAACTTGGTTATCTGGGTGAGGATGTTAGTGTGCTGTGTGTATATCTATGCTTTATACATAAAGTGTATATTATACCAAAAAAAGTACAGATATACACACAGTACACTAACAAATTTACAATATATCTCAGGTATTAAAAATTCTTGGGGGAGCCCAGAAATAAACCATGTACTTAAGGTCAATTAAGCTACAACAAAGGAGGCAAGAATATACAATGGAGAAAAGACAGTCTCTTCAATTAGTGGTGCTGGGAAACTGGACAGCTAAACGTAAAAGAATGGAATTAGAACATTCTCTAACACCATATACAAAAATAAACTCAAATTGGATTAAAGACCTACATATAAGATCGGATACCATAAAACTTCTAGAGGAAAACATAGCAGAACACTCTGACATAAATTGTAGCAATATGTTTTGGGATCTGTCTCCTAAAACAAAGGAAATAAAAGCAAAAATAAACAAATGGGACCTAATTAAACTTAAAAGGTTTTGCAAAGTAAAGGAAACCATTGACAAAACAAAAAGACAGCATACTGAATGGGAGAAAGTATATGCAAGTGATATGACCGATAAGGGGTTAATAGCCAACATATAAAAACAGCTTATAAAACTCAACATCAAAGAAGAAACATCCCGGGCTTCCCCGGTGGCGCAGTGGTTGAGAGTCCGCCTGCCGATGCAGGAAACACGGCTTCGTGCCCTGGTTCGGGAAGATCCCACATGCCGCGGAGCGGCTGGGCCCGTGAGCCATGGCCGCTGAGCCTGCGCGTCCGGAGCCTGTGCTCCGCAACGGGAGAGGCCACGACAGTGAGAGGCACACATACTGAAAAAAAAAAAAGAACAAACATCCCAATTTAAAAATGAGCCAAAGAACCGAATAGACATTTTTCCAAAGAGGAACTGCAGATGGGCAACAGGCACATGAAAAGATGCTCAACATCACTAATCATCAGGGAAATGCAAATCAAAACCACAGTGAGATATCACCTCACACCTGTCAGAAAGGCTATTGTTTGAACACAAAAACCAAATGTTGGTGAGGACGTGGAAAAAAGGGAACCCTCGTACACTGTTGGTGGGAAGGTAATTTGGTGCAGCCACTGTGAAAAAAATTATGGACATTTCTCTAAAAAACTAAAAATAGAACTACCATATGACCCAGTAATTCCACTCCTGGGTATATATCTGAAAAAAAACCAAAAACACTAATTCAAAAAGATACATGTACCCCAATGGTCATAGCAGCCTTATTTACAATTGACAAGATATGGGGGCAACCTAAGTATCCATCAACTGATGAATAAATAAAGAAGATGGGGTATATATATGTATATGTATATATATATATATATATATATATATATATATATATATATACACACAAACACAATGGAATACTTCTCAGCTATAAAAAAGAATGAAATGTTGTCATTTGCAGCATCATGGATGGACTTGGGGGGCATTATGGTAATTAAAATAAGTCAGACAGAGAAAGACAAATACTGTATGATATCACTTATTTGTGGAACCTAAAAAATACAACACACTAGTAAATATAACAAAAGAGAAACAGACTCACAGATGTAGAGAGCAAACTAGTGGTTACCAGTGGGGAGAGGGAACGGGGGAGGGACAATATAGAGGTAGAGGATTAAGTGGTACAAACTATTAGGTTTAAAATAAGCTTCAAGCAGCCACATAGCACAGGGAGATCAGCTCAGTGCTTTGTGACCACCTAGAGGGGTGGGATAGGGAGGGTGGGAGGGAGACTCAAGAGGGAGGGGATATGGGGATATATGTATACATATAGCTGATTCACTTTGTTACGCAGCAGAAACTAACACAACATTGTAAAGCAATTATACTCCAATAAAGATGTTATATATAAAAAAAAAGAAAGCCTATCCCATTTTCCCCCTAAAAATATAAAATAAAATAAAATAAGCTTCAAGGATATATCGTACAACACAGGGAATATAGTAAATACTTTATAGTAACTATAAATGGAGTATAACCTTTAAAAATTTTGAATCACTATATTATACAAGTGTAATTTATATAATAGTATACATCAACTATACTTCAATAAAAAATATATATATATTAAAAAATACAAAAAATTCATGGGGAAGTGGGTGATTAGGAAATAATGTCTCAAAAATTCCTTAGCGGGGGGCTTCCCTGGTGGTGCAGTGGTTGAGAGTCCGCCTGCCGATGCAGGAGACACGGCTTCGTGCCCCGGTCCAGGAAGATCCCACATGCCGCGGAGCGGCTGGGTCCGTGAGCCATGGCCGCTGGGCCTGCGCGTCCGGAGCCTGTGCTCCGCAACGGGAGAGGCCACAACAGTGAGAGGTCCGCGTACCGCCAAAAATAAAATGTGAATGGGGGAACCCAAGCTAAAGCAAATGAAAACATCTTAGAATGACGAATCAAATATAAATTTTGACCTCTAATTCTTTTTTACTTCAAATAGTTATGTGATATGTACAATAATAATAATAAAATAATAGTTTAAAAAACAGAAAAACACATGGGCCTGGCCTACAAGGTACTTCTGACCTGGAGATAAGCACCTACTGTCACATGACTGGTGAGCCCTGTTGATCTCAACCTTTTTGCTGCTACTTGTAATTAGCTAACCACCTACTTCCTGTCCCCATCATTTCATCTCCCTTTCCTGACATTCTGGGCAGAATCATTTTGGATTAAGAGCTAGAATCAGAGTTTCTTCTTTTTTTTTTTTCCAGCAAGAAGAGAAAAAGGCTAAGCATACATAGAAGCTCTGTCTTTCTGAGAGTTAACAGGGGTATGAAGAGTGTGAGAATGGAAGAAAGGGTCAGGAAACCCTACCTAGCAGGTGAGGAAGAAAGAGGCCCTGGTCATGCCCAGGCTGGAGGGAAGCCGTGGAGGATCTGCCTGAGTTCCCTGCACTTTCACGGCAAGGGCAGGAGGTGAAGCAGGCTCTGGGGAAGCTTGGAAGGCAGGCTGTGTCTAGTCTGGACTCCGGAGGGTAATGGCAGGCTCTGGGAGTGATCAATGTCATGTGTAGAAAGACTCTAGCTGCAGAAACCTGAATATTGTGAAGGACTTTGGGAAGGCTGAGGAACCAATAAGGTGGTTACAACCAGCCATGGGTATTTGGCAGCCAAAGCAAAGAGATCAAGTCAGTTCCACATCATTAATCACCAGCACAAGGCCCTACATTCTTGAAACTGGCCCAAGGAAGATTTTCTTTTATAGTATTTATAAAAATGCTAGTCAAAGTGCTCTATTGTCATATCTCATTTTAAAATAAGGCCAAAGATTGGTGAACATCGTTGTTTGAACATTGCTCCTGGGTAAGAAGGAGGCCCGGGGCTCTCACCCAGGCCAGACTGGGCTCCAGGAGCTCAGATGGATCCAGGGAAGGCAGGGCTGGCTGCGGGAGGAGGGAGCTATTGCACAAAGGCATATTCTCACACGTCTGGAGCTGAAATAGTAGCAAACTAGACAGACTCTCGAAGTCCCTTTCTTACCCCTCTGATTTAGTAGGCTTTATTATCTAATATAAGCGCCCAAGATACTTTCTCCTTGTAAACTAACCCTTGCAGAAGCTTGTAAAACTTTTGTGGCACACGAGGTAAAATTCCACTCGGTTCAAAGTGCAGCGTTTGTGGAGAGTAAGTCAGAGCGATTTCCAGCTTTTCCAGCAAATGCCCTTGGCTGTTACATGATCTAAACTTCTGTCTCCTACCCAAAGATGAAACTGAGGAGCTCATCTGAAGACATACAGGTTTAATAATAAAAATACCTCTCCTTTGTTGAGAGCTTACTAAGTGCCTCTTAACGTGGATTATTTTATTCCCACAACACTTTGAGGTTACTGTGAGGTTATTGGTGCCTATCATACAGATGGGAAAACTGATGATCAGGGAGGTCAAGCAATTTGCCCCAAGATCACATTGCTAGTAAGTGGAGTAGTTATCTTAACTCTGTAACTACACTTCCTCTCAAAGAGGAAGAACACTAGCTTTATCAGAAACGTTACTTTCTGTGTAGTCAAAGGAAGACCTTTGACCACAGAGGTTACCTCAGCATGCACTTGAGATGGGAGGGTTCAGAAGATCAAAGAATGGCAGTAGACCGTTTAGTGTATTTACTCTGTGACTCTCCATAGTACCCTTTGGCTTAACAAAGGGCTCCCTAAGTACCTGAACTTCCTCTCAGGGAGAGCCAGCTGCTTGAAAAAAGTAGGTTGAACTCTGAGACTTTGCAACACACTGGAAAACATCCTTAGGTTACCTTCCAGTGTGTGCTTTATAAAGGATTATAGTGTCATGAAAGGAGTTCCCTCGTCTTGACAAACACTTTTCAATGTACCCATCTTCGGGTATCCAATCTCAAAAGTCTCATCCACTTCTGCACCCTCAGGTCCCTAGATAACTTCAAACCCTCTTTCTCTACTTGTTTCCAAGATGGCCATCATCATGTCCTTCCCTCTCTTTGGGTTCATCCCATCCCCTCAGAGAGGTAGAGTCTATTCCCTCACTCCTCTTAAATATAAGTGGGCCTTAATGACTTACATGACCAATAGAAAGCCGTGGAAATGATGTTCTCTGACTTTCAAGTCTAGGTCAAAAGAAACCTTGCTGCTTCCATCTACGTCTCTTGGACTAATCGCTCTTGAAAGGGAGTTACCATGTAATGAGTGTGATTATTCTGTGAGAAGCCCAACCCACATTGAGAGGCCCTGGGGGAGAGAAAGGTTCCAAGGAGCACCAGCCGCCACACCTGTGGGTGAAATGAATATCTTGGAAGTGGACCCTTCAGTCCCAGACACCACCTAGCTCAAAGCCAAACCATCCAGCCAAACCCTTCTTGAATTCTTGACCCACAAAATTATGGGGCAAGATATAAAGTTATTTTAAACTGTTCAGTTCGGGGATAGTTTTTCATGTAACAACAGTTGTACTGAAACCAACATGTAAACATTCTGAAGTCTCTTGTAGCTTAAGAAACAACAATAACAAAACAAACAAACAAAAAACACTACATCTTCTTTAGCTACTCTAAATCTCTTCCCCTTTGTTCATGCCTAAATGTTGAGTGGTCTTCAACAGATCTCTCTACCTTCTCCTTTCCCACTCACTCCCCTGCCCACTTTTGTCAAGCTTCTCACCTCTTCTGAAATTGCAAACAATCCTCACAGCTTTGTTATTACCGACCCCCTTTTGCCATTATCATACTTGGCTTCCCTGCAATCTCTGACATTTGTCTGCTTCCCCTTGGAAATGCCCCCATCCCCGGGGCTTCTTCTTTCTCAATGGTCCTTCCTTCTCAGCATCATTCTTCTTCATCTGCTGGCATCTTAAAGGGGTTGGGTTCCCTAGGGTTCTGCCTTCAACTCTCTTCTCGTGCTACACACTCTCTCTGATTGTCAGATGTGCCTTGCAGATGGTGTTGTGTTTATTAAATACACCAGAGTGAATCAGAAAGTGAAATCTAAATTAAATTTCAATATTTTAAAAACAACAATATTACAATAGCCAAGAGGTGGAAGCAACCCAAATGTCCATCAGCTGATGAATAGGTAAACAAAATGTGATATATAAATATAATGGAATAGTATTCAGCCTTTAAAAGGAAGGAAATCTCATCACATATTACAGCTTGAATGAACCTTGAGGACACTATGCTAATTGATATAAGCCAGTCACAAAAAGACAAGTACAGTGTGATTTCCTTTCTATGAGGTACCTAAATTAGTGAAATTCATAGAAATAGAAAGTAGAATGATGGCTACCAGGGGCTGAGGTGAGTTGGGGAAAGGGGAATTATCATTTAATGAATACAGAATTTCAGTTTTGCAAGGTGGAAAAGTTCTGGAGACTTGTTTCACAACAACGTGAATATACCTCACACCACAGAACTGTACACTTAAAAATGGTTAAGATGGTCAATTTTACATTGTGTGTTTTTTTCCACAATAAACAAAAATGCAAAACACAAGAGGGAGGGGAGGTGGGGGATGGATGGAGTGGGAGTTTGTGGTTAGCAGATGTAAACTAGTATATATAAAATGAATAAACAAGGTCCTACTGTATCACACAGGGAACTATATTCAATTTAAAAAAGTACATGAAGGGGTGAAAATCACAAAAATTGCAAAACAAAAAGATAACTCTTTAAGACAGTAACAAGTTGTATATCAATACTTTGAATAGTCTTTACTTTTCAAATGTCCATTAATACCCAGTTCTTCAAAAACAGGGATACAATTATGTCCCACTAAGGGATAGCCTTGGATAACCTTGGATGAAGCAGCATATTATGTAACCCTGGCATTTCCTCATTTGAAGAAGATAACATCCTTGTTTAAATACTTCTTGGGGTTCATGGAATTACAGAGCTGGAAAAACTTAGGGATGTCTCACAAAAGTCCATCGGAGTTGCAGGGTCCCAATGTTAGACCATGTGACTGAGGAAGATTGAGTCCTACTGATTTCCTTCCTGATCTATCCGCCAGCTCTTCCTTTTTCCTGTACCACATTATCTTTACTGAAGGAATGGGTAGTGCAGGAAAGGAAGGAACAGAGGAAGAAAGACCCCTGAAAACAATAAGAGCAAACGATGTGTTGATGTTTCTACATCATTCTAAAAGATGATAGAATGGTGTATAGTTGTGAAATATTTACACCCCCCCCAGCTGACACTATCTTGCACTTAGTTCATTGCACAACTTTTTGTTTTTCTACTTTTAAGAACAGGAAAACATGAAACAGAGGAGTGTTTCTGAAAAATCCTCATCAGTATTTAGAAGGTGACCAGACATTCAAAAGATCCAAAGTAGTTCTCACTAGAACCTTGATGCCAATATCCTGGCACCTAGGTAATCAATAGAGCAAAGCAAAATGTGATGAGTAAAGGAAGAGCTAAGAGCATTACACAAAGGCGGAAATATTTATCGGCTGTTCTATCCAAAAACTTTCTTAGGAACAGTAGTAGAGTACTGTAGGAAGCTATGGAATTTTACACAAAACACTTTAAGATTGCTGTTTTGGATCCCCTTGTCTTTTAAGCAGCATGGGATTAAACCAGTATAACAAGGACGTTGTGATGATCCCAAACTGATGATATCAGAATGTTAGTAGCTGCCCGTAAGATGTGCTGCAAATAATGAAGATGATGAGGCAAAGTCAAGATTATGATCCAGGGGAGCACATGGCTAGCTCTGGTTACCTCTACCTATCAAAACTACAAGATTGCTGCTAATCTCTTCCCTGGCTCTTGTTTGTGTTGAACTGAACGTATCCCTGGTTCGAGCATCGGTTTTTCTCTGCCTTGCAAACGACGGGAAGCTAAGACTGGATTTATACAATACACCACAGTCTTGATTGCTGAAAGGCAGAAGACAATGTACATAGACTCTTCCTGCCAACACTGGGCTCACATTTCCTTTCTCATTTTTCTCATTAAGGTTAGGAATGAATCATTTGTACTTAGTTAAAGGAGAGAAGGATTCTTTGCCAATACATTCATGTAACTATCCCAAATCTGAAACTGTTCCCAGACATAAGGTTTGTGAAGGCTAAGACATCTGAGCTGTTCTCCCACCCACCTAGCCAAGCCCCCTTTTCCTGCCTCACTTCCAGGAGCCCTATCATGGTGTGTGCACATCAGATAAAAGTCTGGAAGTGATGAGTTACATTACCACCGTTTCTCAATTTTTCAAAGAAAAAATATCTGAATGACTTCACAGTGCTTTGTCTCTTTTCATATGACTATGAACTATAATGCAACTTTGCATTCAATCTTTTTTAAAGCTATATATTTAATAATACCCATATTGGGCATCAGCTATGTTTCAGGTACTGTACTAAATGCTTTATATACATTTTCTAATTTAATCTTCACATTAAAGAAAATATTTTATAGATGAGAAAAACCAAAGCCAAAAGAGTTCAAGGAGCTGGTCCAAATCCACACAGCAAGCAAAGAGTGGAATCAAGGGCTCAAAACTAAGTGTCTGATGCCAAACAGACAGATCTAGCTACACAGTTAGAATTGCTCTGTATAGATTTAAGGGAAGTTATATACACATAGTGAATGTAGAATTTCTACTTAGACTTTAGCCGGTATCTAATCTGACACTGACAGATACAGATACCAACATGTATCCGATATTTTTTACCATTTCTGCCAATGGAATCAGGTTACCAGTCCCTTCTATTATTTGCATTTAATCCTATACATGTGTCACATGACTACCTGTGATGGTTAATTTTATGTGTCAACTTGGCTGGGCCACAATGCCCAGATATCTGATCCAACATTATTCTGGATGTTTCCGTGAGGGTGTTTTTGGACGAGATTAACATTCAAATCAATGGACTTTGAGTAAAGCAGATTTCCCTCCATAACGTGAGTGGTCCTCAACCAATCAGTTGAAGGCCTGAATAAAACAACAGACTGACCTCTGAACAAGAGGAAATTACATCAGCAGGCAGCTTTCAGACTTGGACTTCAGATTTTGGACCAGCAGCCTCCATAACTGCATGAGCCAATTTCTTAAAATAAATCTCTCTATATATATAGATGTACTTTTTTTTTTTTTTTTTTTTTTCGGTACG
>NW_006799583.1:285908-391870 GCF_000442215.2 Lipotes vexillifer
GTCTCTCCTGCTGCGGAGCATAGGCTCCGGACGTGCAGGCTCAGCAGCCATGGCTCACGGGCCCAGCCGCTCCTCGGCATGTGGGATCTTCCCGGACCAGGGCACGAACCCCTGTCCCCTGCATTGGCAGGCAGACTCTCAACCACCGCGCCACCAGGGAAGCCCAAATGTACATTTTTATTGATTCTGTTTCTCTGGAGAACCCTGACTAATATACCCCCATAAGCCATAAGTCATAATGTATATCTAAACAACCATAGGCCAATGTGAGAAATATTCTTAGTATTGGAAATCCTCAAAACCAGTGGTTTAGAGCTGATTAAAAATACAAAGCCTGGGCCCCACCTAAGACTTACTGAATTAGACTCCCTAGGAATAGAACCCGAGCACGTCTATTTCTTTTAAGCTCCACACTGATTGTGACATCAATTTCTGGTTAAAATATAACTGCATTATATGAAACTAGAAACATGGGGTATTAGTCAGGGTAGACAAGGTTGTGCTGTGGTAACAAACAACTCAGAAATCTCAGTGTTCATGCTACATGACCAACGCTGGTTGGTGGAAGGGTCTTCTGTTCATGATAGCTGTCATTTACTCTGTGTATCAGTCAGAGTTCTGCAGGAAACAGATGACATACTCAAATAATTAATTAAGGACAGCTTAATAAACAGACTGTTTACAAAAGGTGAGGGATAAAGTTGAGGGAAATCAACAAAAGAAGGTACTAACCCTAGGGCCAATGACAGCAGCTCCCAAAACCTGAGAAGAGTAGATGCTACCCAAGAGGAGCTGGAGATATTTGGTAGACGAATGCAACCAGCCCGTGGAGACCTGGAAGGGAGGGAGTGAGAGAATAAATATCCCATCACCACTCTCCTTCTGCCCTCTGATGTCTGGCCAGTACCTCTCATTAGTCAAACCCAATCAGAAGACAGAGGACAGGTTTCTCTGCTGCTATAGTCCATAAAAGGCAGCCTCCCAGGGCACAGAGTATCATGGATAGGGTGGAATCTGTAGAGTCAAGTATAAAATATCTAGCACACTCTGGAACCCAGGCTGGCGCCACCTTGAATATTGACAGTCAACATGGTAGAAGGGAAGAAAATGAGGAAAAAATCTAAACTGGCTTTTAAGCTTCAGCCCAGAAGCGCTCTGCCCACTTAGGCTTACATTTCATTGACCTATGCAAATCACATAGCCAAGCCTGACTTCAAAGAATGGGGCAGCAGTGGGGAAATATAATTCTCCAGGGAGGGGAGGTGAATTTTGGTGACAGTAAAACATTCAAGGCAGGTGAAGTGAACGTCTGAGAGTCAGGTGAGAGGAAGACTTGTGTTTTACTACATTTTTTCCCTTTTGAATTTTGCAACCTATTAAATACATTGCCTACTCAAAACAATAAATAAGAGTTAAAATGATACACTTGAAGCTGATATGTTGTACATCAACATTATGTTTTTTAATTTTTAAATTAAATTTTTAAAAAACTTTAATGAAACTACTGTGATAGGTCCCTGTAGTCACCATTTGTCCTTCTTTCTGGCTGCCCAGCATCTGAACTACTCACCTTACGAGGAAGAGTTAACCTCTCACTGTAGAAACTGAATATGCCAGACACTAGCTTTTCCTGCCTCCTTTGCTAGGACATTGACACATGATCAAGTTTCTGCCAATCAGGTGCAGCTGCCCCAGACTTTAAATTGGAGACTAGAGGTACGAGAAGGGACTGAACCAAATACCTCCTGGTGATGAGTGGTAGCTGGAACGGCAGCTACATCCAATTTCCAGAGTCATCAGGGAAAGTAGCAACACCCAAGGTTTCAATGCTGGTGATTCAATGAAAGCCATCACCAACGTCTCCCACCCAGCAGCAGCAGGGTGTGCTCACAGAACTAGCTCCATGGCATGATTTTCAGCTTTTCTTTTGATGTGTATCCTCTAAACTTGATTCCTACTCCTTCTGGAGAGTTTAGGAGCTATCCAATATCTTTTTACTATATTCTACTTTCTGCTCAAATTAGCCAGAGTTTGATATCTGTTACTTGCGGCCAAAACCCTGACTGCTACAGTGCCTAGCTTCTGGCCTGTTATTGCAAGAAAGAATAATTATAAGAACTAGATGAAGTCCTCTTTAACTTTCAGTTTAAAAAAAGAAATTCAAGGGACTGGATAAGTAAGTAAATAGCAACTTAACCTTCCTTTAGCAATTCTATGTGAATAAAGCTTTTCTGAGCTGGTTGCTTCTCGTTGCCTAGAACAGGAGCTGCAGGGCAACGTGTGTTTTAAGCTACTTGAAGCACATAAGAATTAAAGTGAGCTTGACAACAATTTAGATTTTAAGATTTTCTTAGGATTTTGTCTTAATTAGATAAGATATTGGGAAAGTGAGGACACCAGGTAAAATAGAGTAAAAGCTGAATTGAAGTCAGGAGACCCAGATTCTAGCTTGGGGCTGTATCTGACAAAGATTACTAGATCTCTGTTTTCTCATATTAATCAGATGATTGCTTAGATTCCTTCATCTCTGATACTTTATGCTTCTAAATTGTTAAAGCCCAGAGTGAATTCTGTTCCAAATTGGCTAATGCAGTTCAAAAAGGCGCCAGCCAGATAGAATCAGACTGAATTAGTCTGTATTTAACGTCTCTGTACTTAAGATTCTTTCACTAAAACACATGTTTAGACGTAGTGCCGTGCAACCAGGAAAAGAGGTCATCTGTTATCTTTTGTGTACTTTGACCAGTAAATTTATCTACAAGACACAACTTTTCTCCTACTGCTTTATATTTTCTTAAGCTCAAAAGCTGACTCTAGTGACCAGAGCTGCATGAGACAACTCATCAACCAAGAAGATTGGCTCATTATGTTCGTTTTGTCTGCTGCTTTATTCATAATTGCAAAACATGGAAGCAACCAAGATGTCCTTCAGTAGGTGAATGGATAGATAAACTGTTGGTATATCCAGATACTGGGATATTACTCAGCATTAGAAAGAATTGAGCTATCAAGCCATGAAGAGATATGGAGGAACCTATAATGCATATTACTAAGTGAAAGAAGCCAATCTAAAAAGGCTGCATATGATTGTATGATTTCAAATACATGGCATTTTAGGATAAGGCAAAAGCCTGGAGACAGTAAAAAGATCAGTGGAGCCAGAAGGGAAGGATGAATACGGGGAGCACAGAGGACTTCAGGGAAGAAATATTCTGTATGATACTATAACGATGGATACATGTCTTTATACACTTGTCCAAATCCAAGGAATGTACAACACCAAGAATGAACCCTAGTGTAAAATATGGACTCTGAGTGATAATCTGTCAATGTAGGCTCATCAATTATAACAAATGTACCACTCTTGTAGGGGATGTTGATAATAGGGAAGACTGTGTGTGTACAGGGGCAGGGAGTATATATATGGGAAATCTCTGCATCTTCTGCTCAATATTGCTGTGAACCTAAAACTGCTATAAAAATAAAGCCATAAAAAACTAACAAAAGAGCCCAAAAGAGGGGATTCACCAACCAAAAATATTAGCTGATTATGTATATATTCTCAGGTTGATTGATAGGAAGAAGAGACTACCTACTACCCTACTCAGAGATGGGCAGACAGAGGAAAAGATTCATTTTGAGGCTGATACAGACACACACAAATTATTCTTAAGTGCCAGAGGGAAAAAAAAAAATGCAGTGCCTTGTGTTAGTAGAAAATCTATGCTTTTATTCAATAAGATGTATCACTCCACCCTCTGCCTTATCCTTATATTTTTAATGAAATATATAATCTCTCTATTAAAAATCCTGGAAAGAGTTCAAAATTGAAACTCCTCCTAGCTAATTTAAGTGCTTTGTAGCAACATTTTAATCACATTTCCCCCCCAATAGCACACAGCTGGGGAATAGTGTGGCTCTATTCAGAGCTAAGAACAACCTCTCTTTCTCATTGCTGACTCAGATTTCCAAAAATTACAGTCTGTGGCTGAGCTTAGCAAGGAGGAGAAATTTAAATTTGGAGAAATTTGGAGAAAACCATGTTCCTTGCCAAAGAGAGATCCTTGTTCAAATGATGAATTGGGCAAAACTTGTCTTCCATGTTCCAACTTCTTTCTTGGTTTCTCTTTCCTTGAACCCTTAGATAATTTCTGCCATCTCTCCATTCATAAAGATATGTTTTCAGAAGGGATTGATAAACTTATTTACATTTAGTTGAAGAGTAGTCCACAGCCTACTTCCATACACTGCTCAACCCATTGTAATCTGGCTCCAGTGCCAATCCCTAACACAGCCCCCCACAGAAACTTCTCTTTCTAAGCCCACCAATAAGCTCCTAGTTGCTGAATCCGGTGGATTCTCCTCAGTACTTTTCTTCCTAAGCTCCTGTAGGAGAGAGACAATGAAAACTGTCATTTTCCCCACCCTTCTTGCTAACAGAATGATTTTATTGGCCCAGCCCTCGGGGATGAGTCATGATTGATCTAACCGGTCACAGCAATTCCTTCCACTTTGTCAATGATTAATCTAGGAGTGGGAATGAGCCTTGGTCAATAAGACATAAGAAGTCTGATGTGTCCCTTGGGAAAGACTTTCCTCCTGGAAGACAATGAGGTGCACAAAGAGAATGCTTTATTGTCCCCACTCCCCTTGCTTTCTGCTTGGGATGCTCTCAGTTGCTTGGAGTGTCCAGCCTATGACACCTAGGGAGACATTTTTGACACACTGACAGTGGCAGAGCAGAAGGATGGAAAGTGGTCACAAAACCAGAGACCACCCACCTCAGATTTCTGGATAAATCATTTGTAATAACATAACTCACTTTTATTCCGTTACTTGCAGCCAAATGGATCCTAATTAATACACTCTGTCTCTGTAGCATTTGATGTCGTAGAGACCACTTTTCCCTTAAAAACTCTTCTCTCCATGACCCCAGTCAACTCTGGTTCTCATCTATGTACTCCTCTCTCTTCACATGTCCCTCAAATATAGGTGCTTCCGCAACGATTAATCTTTAAACCTCTTCTGTGCTTACCCCACGTAGTCTTTTGAGGAGAGTCTCTCTGGGCCCACTTCTTTTATTAACACCCATACTCCGACAAGTCCCTCAGACCCCAGTCCCAGGCTCCATCTCAAGACGTTTAAAACCAAATTCAACCAATTTCCTTTGCAGACATTCTCTTCCTCCTGTATTTCTCATCTCAGCTGATGCTACAGCCTCTTCTGAGTCACCCAAGACAATAACATGGGCATGATTCTAATCATGATTCTTTCTTCCTCAATTATTCATACTCTCTCCTAGTCTTCGCCACAGCAAATGAGTTACAAAGTCATGTCCAATAACCTCCTAAATGCTTTTAGAATCCCTCCGTCCTCTCCACTCTCACTGCCGCCTCATTAGCTCACATGTTCTCATCTCTCTCTAAAACCATTGCAAGGCCTTTTAACTGACTCTTTCTCTAGTCTTGCCTCCTCCACTCAACCCTCTGCACTGTCTCAAGGATGATTTTTCTGTGGTTCAAATATTAAAGAGACACTCCTCCACTTAATCCCTCCTTGACTCCTTAGAATGGCATTCGAGGTCCTTCATCATTTGACCTCGGAGTACTCTCTAGTTTCATATCCTCTGGGTATGATCTGATGAAGGGCCCATTTTTTTCCTGCAAAATCTAATTTCTACCCTCACCTCTGCTTTATCCACCTGATGCACTCTCATTTATCTTCAGTTCACGTCTTACTTCAGCTGTGAAGAGTCTTTCTTTATCTTCACCACACTTCTTCCCTCTTCCATCCTCCAAGAAAGTTAGATATTCCCCCATAGTATCTTGTGATACCTCTACCATCGCATCTGTCAACCAATTCTAGAGTCACTGATGACTTTGCCCAATCTCCACTAGATTCTGAGCACCTTCAGAATAAGGACTGTCTTGTTCATGCTTTTACTCTAATGTCTAACTACTAACAGCAACAATAAGGAAGTGTTTAATGATGGAAGAATTAAATGAAAGAATGATGTTCTAATTCTGAGGGCATTTGCATTTTACAAAAAAAAAAAGCAACAATAAACCACTAAGCCATAGAAAGGATTTTCTAATTATTTGATATACCATCTGAGAATCCAATGGTGAGGAATTTGCTTACCCTGGTGAATCACATGGACAGCTATTAACCCACAATAACATCCCTGCCTTGCCTGTCAGGTAAATTTCCTTCCAGAAAACGTCAGAAATTTTGGCCTCTCAACAAGGCATTTCAAAGTCTATAGGTTGTACAAAATTAATTACAGCCTTTAGTGAAGATACTATAATGTTTTTGGTATGGTAGTGATTCATTTAAGAACCTGTGTAAAAAGTACAGTTCTTCAAAGATGAATTCAGAAATTTTATGGACTTCATCTGCAATATGTATAGACAAGAGGGATAACTTTAATCATGCTGTACCCTTAGGATCTGGTTATAAGTAACTCCCCATAATTGTTAGACTCAGTGTACTCACTGTGTTTAACGTAACGTGAGCAAATTGAGTCGTTTCAAAGATATGGTTATCATAGACTGCAGTACAATCGTACTGGATCATCTCCATTTCCCTGATTTAGATATATTCTCTACCCTCCTCTACCCTGCTTTGTGCCTCCAAGAGGCTGACCTCTGTGGACTGCATCTGTTTGGCTCCTTGACTGTCTGATTTCTGCTTGGGTTTGGCTGATAAGCATCACCAGCAAAAGCTCAGAAGGAAGGAGAAAGAGACAGAGATTATTTCTACCCTGCCAGGGCATGGTTTGACAGTGACTGCATTCCTCAATCAAATGCCACAGCCCCGGTTGGATGGACCTCTCCAGGTTCCTGTAATTTCCCCCTCCTCTTAGAGGTCATAGAGATTGTAGCAGCACCCTGGTGTTTCTAGCACAGGAGGGTTTCACTATCCCCTGTTGGTTTCCCTCAACCCTGCCCTCACCCTTGTATATATTCCCTTCACTGAACTCTGTTCATCTGGTTTGAATGCCACCTGTCTGCCACTTGAACCCTGCCAAATCATATGACCAGGTATACAGGGGAGCAAGGAGGATTACTCTGTTTATACCATCATCCGTTTTCGTTTGCTCAAACCATACCCACCCGTGGGTACAAAAGAGTCCCAATAATAGCAATAAAACCATATTTTGGGGTGGTCAGCTGCAAAATTTTGGTTTTCTGTCTCTCTGTGTAGTTTCCACCATAGGAGGAACTACAATAGTCCAGGAGGGAGGCACTCATCTGCTACAGAACTAGGACACTCGCTCCCATTAAGCTGGATAAAAGAGCCACCCTGGGGAAGCTGCTGACCAACGAGGCACATTAAAACATCATAAGAAATATAACGGGACAAAGAAAACAATATTACTCAGAAATCCTTTCAATAAGAATACTGTATGTGGTTGGTAGACATATTTCCATGAGTCGTTGTGGGGAGGAAGGAAAGAGGATGAGACACCCTTTCCTCCATGAGCCCTACTGCAGTAGTGACAGGTGGTCCAGCTTCTAAGGAGAGTGGGTCGGGTCGCTGTGTGACTGTAGGCCCATTACTTAACTTTTCTATTCCATTTTCTCACGTGCAAAGTGAGGGTAATACCAGTACCTCTCTCAAAAGGCGGTTGTGAATTGCTTATTAGTTGCTAGAGTAATATTCTTGGAAAGACTTGTAGATGGTTCACTTTTATTTTTGCAGACAGTTTATAAATGTGGACATATTTGCTCATGATTCTGATTTTAATATTGTGTACATATAATATAGTCTTGTGAACTAAGTTGATGTTACCCAAGGAATATCATAACCTTTAGAGGCTCTGTCACTTGAATAAATATGAGCTCTCCTAATGCTGAAATTGCAGGAAATCTCAAGTCACAAAATGTATGTTCAGTCTCTATGCTACCTTGGCCAAGTCACTTAATGTTTCAGTCTCAAACTTTCTATCTGTAAAATGGGACTATTTATATTTGCATAACTTCTAGGATTCTACAATGTGCAAATAAAATACCACCAATTATGGAGTTGTATGATAGAAGAGATTATCATTTTCTCCAGTATTCTCTCCAATTGAAATCTAACTTTCCAGGGTTTCTCCTAATCCTTCAGTGTTCTATGAGAAAAGACATTACTTGTGTTCACGGGCATCAATCCTCCTCTCCTCCTGGACACAGAAAGACGACTACTCAGCCTTCTTGCAAGGTGCCACATGAATTGTCCTAGCCAATGAAATGGGGAGCCCTAAAAACCCATGCACAGTTCTCTAGTCCCACTTCCCCTAATAGCATCTAAGTCCACGTGTCTCAGGTTATATAGCCACAGGATGATAACTAAGCCATTCTAACCTGGTAGTAGGTAGTAGATGGGAGGAACCCTTCTGGGTTACTTTATTTACATTTCAATTGAAATCTCTGCAGACGAAACGTCATAGAAATTACTATTCTATTCGAATGGTAGAAATTTCAGTTCCTATGTTGCAAACTCACTAAGATTTTTTAAGTAGAAAAGGTCCGTTACCCTCTTCAATCACATGTGTCTGGTTACTTTTCTGTGGAGCCAGTTCTGGGTGTCTAGTTAGGATCCGGAATGATCACGTGAGCTAACATTACGGTTGACTGTCAGGTAAACAACAAATAGCTTTTTAAATATAAGTATGTCCTATGTAATATTTGGGACATATTTGCAGCAAAAAGTTATTCATTGTTTACCTGAAAGCCAAATTTAACTAGATGCCCATGAAATATTGGAAACAAACATACACGTTGTTTGTCTGAAGTTCAAATTTAACTGGGCATCTTCTATTTTACCTGGCAACCCCACCTACATGGTGCCTTAGTCAACAGTGCATTTACTGCTATTTATATTTAACTGCTATTAAACCTGTAAGGATGAGCACAAACTAAAGCTATTCCAAGCAATATCCTGTTTGACCTAGATGCAAGCTAAGAGCTATAAAAGATTTATTAAGGGAGTATCGGTTGTCAGATTTGTTGAACTCTTCTAATGAACTCCCCGTATCCTTTTGACCTCACCTGTCTCCACAGTCTGTGGACACTGGTTCTGCTGCAGCCAATTCTGTGGTACCAACTCTGGGTGGGCTTCAATCAGTTTTGCACGGGAACAACCCCACGATGCCTTGCCTCATATCCATGATACATGCATCTGACCTTCTGCCCTGGGGCCTTCATATTGTGCTGAAATGTGATACCGTGAGACCCACTTACTGCCTACATGTGGAGGAATATTTTCAGAAATGGGAGACGGGAGCTGGTGAATACAGTTTTTTCTCTTCCTCCTCCAGCACTGGCTGTTCTGAGATGGAGTAGTTCATTTGAACTTTCATATGACAGTCCTTGGGGATTAAGGAATCAGTTGCATTTGATACCAAGTGGTGCCCAGATTTTGCCTTGGGACTTGCTTTCTGGAAAACCCAGGCTACGATATCATATTTCCAACATCTGGGAATGAAACAGTCTGCGTTATAGAAAGAGTAAAGATTTGGAGTCAAGGGACTTGGGCTCTGGTCTAGTTTCTGCCATTTGCTAACTGAATGCCATGTAGAGATTATTGAACCTCTACAGCTTTCAGATTCTTCATCTGTAAAATGAGGGTAAGAATTTGTACTTCGGGGCTTCCCTGGTGGCGCAGTGGTTGAGAGTCCGCCTGCCGATGCAGGGGACTCGGGTTCGTGCCCCGGTTCGGGAAGATCCCACATGCCGCGGAGCGGCTGGTCCCGTGAGCCGTGGCCGCTGAGCCTGCACATCCGGAGCCTGTGCTCCGCAGCAGGAGAGACCACAACAGTGAGAGGCCTGCGTACCGCAAAAAAAAAAAAAAAAAGAATTTGTACTTCGGAGTTCTGAAGAGTCAATGAGATAATATACATAAAAAGCACATTAATAGCTATCACTGATCATTTTCTTTCTGTTAGGCACTGTATTAAGTGATGTATATTCTTTTCACTAACCCTATGGGTTAGGTTCCATTGTCAACTCCACTTGACAAACCAAGGCACTGAAAGGTTAAGTTACTTGCTTAAGGTTATAAAACTAGTATGGGTGGAGCCAGAATCTGAAACCAGGCAGCCTGACTCCAAACCTATGCCCTTAACCATTACATGATACACTTCATCCAGTGAACAAAGCAGTGCCTGGTACAGTATCCATTCTCTCCCTCCTCCTTAGTAGCAGACCCCTGCATTTATTTGGGGTAGCAATGTGTCCAATTAACTTACCAAAGCTAAAGGCTTCCTTGCAATGAGATGTGATCATATGACTAAATTCTGACCAATGTGTATAAGTGAAACTGTTATGTGGTACTTCCAAGGAGTTTCCTTAAAATGGAGGGAAGCAGGCCTTTCTCTTGTTCCTCCTTTCTTCTGACTGGAATGTAGACACAAAGGCTGGAGTGCAAGCAGCTATTATGGGCCATAAAATGACATCATAAGGATGAGAGAACAGCGAGACGTTGTGGAGCCACTATGTGAATCATAGGTAGCCTACCTCAGATCTTCATTCAGGCTAAGAGAGAACTATCCTTCTACTTATTTTTATATTTGTGTGTGTCTGTGTTTTCTTTTATTATTGTTGTCTAGGTAGCCAAATTTGATCCTAAATGATACAGAAGTTGACAAAATTTTTGGCTGCCTGCCTATTTATTAATATTGTAAGCCATAAAATCAAACATATATTTAGTTACAGTTATTACATCTAATATCGATGAAGTGAATATCCGTAGGAACTGTAGTCCCTACCTAAGCATGACTTTTGTTGGAAGTCAGGAGGAAATGTGAGATACTTATTCCAAGAATCAAAATTAGTCAATATTGCTACACATATTGCAGAACAGCTGCTGTCACGTAAAACTAAAATTTCATCTTTTCAGTCAAGGCTCATCTCTCCCCAGGGTAATATACTACTTACTTCATGTAAATATACTCCTTTTTTCCGTCAAGACATGGTTAAAGAAAGAATGTATTTATTTACCAAGGTGAACTCGGAAGTGTTGAGCAAAATCTATATCCATAATTATTTTTAAGGCCAATAACCAGGAAGGCCATATTGGTAAAAAATGAAATAAACACATTAGCAAAATGTGAAAATAAACACATTAACAAAGCAACCAGTATTTATTCCCAACCATTGGCCAATTTGGCAAAGCATTGGAAGTTAATTTTATTATCACCTCTAATAACTGTTGTGTCAGAGAAAACATGTGTGTATATTTTTTAACAAACTTGCTATTTATAATGATTCCCACTTATAATATCAATTAGATTATTATATTTCAGCCTTATAAATGTTCTCAAAAACAAGACGAAAACCGTGTGACTCTTGGATAATGAGAATTTTTAAAAAGTCATCAAATAGAATTTATGAATGTAAATGCCTAATCTATTTCACATGTTTATCTTTTTCATTTTAATATGGTAAATACAAATTATCATATCTAAATGTATATGCCCAACTTTTAAAATAAGAGAAATGAAAGTCACCAGGCACTTGAACTAAATGAATTGCTACAGCTGGGCAATAAATCTAATTTGGAGATTTTTAGCAGCTTTCACAAAAAGAGAAACATATTCGGCTATATTGTAACTTTGTCTAATAAAAGGAAGTAAACAAAAATTTTGTAAAATAAAACAATGTTTTTAGGACATTTTATGAAATTACGAAAGTGTTCGAGAGAACTTTCATGTATTGATTCTATATAAAGCCTTGAAGGTATAAAACTAAATTGTAACTCAGTGAAAACATTTTATTGGAAAGATCGTGTGACATTGTATAAGAAATTATTTTTTGATGATCTAATAATGTAGTTCTACCCCAAACAGAAGTTTATACATGCTTACAAATGTAACATATTGTCATGAAACTTCCACAGTTCTGGGTAATTAATTCCTTATGCATCCCTTTCGTCTCTCTTCCATTCAAGAAAGAACATCTGGATGCAAATTCTGGGGGCATTGCCATGGGTATAAACTTAATACTGTTTTTTCTGTTTTTTTTCTTTTTTCTGTACGTGGGCCTCTCACTGCTGTGGCCTCTCCCGTTGCGGAGCACAGGCTCCGGACGTGCAGGCTCAGTGGCCATGGCTCACGGGCCCAGCCACTCCGTGGCATGTGGGATCTTCCCGGACCGGGGCACGAACCCGTGTCCCCTGCATCGGCAGGCGGACTCTCAACCATTGCGCCACCAGGGAAGCCCTTAATACTTAGAAAAGAAGGTAAATAATTTGCAAAATTCAACTGTCTAACCAGTATTAATATCAACTTACTTACATGAGCTCTTTTCCAAAATGGTCCTTCTCCTTTCTTCCATTCCCGTGATCCCTCTTAACTTAAGTATTGGATTGTTTAGATTCTGTGTTTAGTTTTTAAGTGATGAACATGTACCAAATAGAATTATTTACTATCTATTAATGAGGTTCAAAATAAACTGACAATTTAATTTCTTAGTACAACATTTTCTCCTAAAAAGAAATAGAAAGCATGACCTTCAAGAAACTCCATGCCTTGATTGTGTTCTTGTCTTTAAACTTTAACTGATCCACTAGCTACAGTAGAGTTGATAGCAGAAGCTTTGTAGAATACTCTACTTGGATTTTGTGGGAGTTAAGACACAAAGAGTAGTCCAGCAACACCCCCCTTTCCCCCAAATTAGGAGGAGTGGAGAGAATAACTCAGGAAACACTACAGTTTTCTAGTATCACAGACAAACAAATCCTAAATCCATGGCTTTGCCACAATTTCTTCCTTTTGATATTTTCCCAGTGGTGTCAAATATGAAACAGCTTGAACTCATATTAAATTTGGGAGGATTAGCAGGGAGTAATGCCTTTTTTCCTAACATGAAAGGTAAATGACAGAAATAAGATTCCTTTTATTACATATAAAGGGGTATAAAATTATATATAAATATAATTTTGTGTTTAAACATTAAATTTCATCTGTGTACAGCATGTTTTATTACATAAGATCCTTAAAAATAAGGTCCTGGAGTGAAGTAACCCAGAAAGAGAAAAACGAATACCATATGCTAACACATATATATGGAATCTAAGAAAAAAAAAAGGTCATGAAGAACCTAGGGGTAAGATGGGAATAAAGACACAGACCTACTAGAGAATGGACTTGAGGATATGGGGAAGGGGAAGGGTAAGCTGTGACAAAGTGAGAGAGTGGCATGGACATATGTACACTACCAAACGTAAGGTAGATGGCTAGTGGGAAGCAGCCACAGAGCACAGGGAGATCAGCTCGGTGGTTTGTGACCACCTGGAGGGGTGGGATAGGGAGGGTGGGAGGGAGGGAGACGCAAGAGGGAAGAGATATGGGAACATATGTATATGTATAACTGATTCACTTTGTTATAGAGCAGAAACTAACACACCATTGTAAAGCAATTATACTCCAATAAAGATGTTAAAAAAATAAAATAAAATAAAATAAGGTCCTGGAATGTCTTCCAACGTACATAATTCTGAGAGTTTCCCAAGGGGCATGCAATGATGTGTAGATCCTTTGGCTGTGAAGCTGCTTCAGCTCAACAGAACTTAGGCAACCTGGAAGAAGAACCAAATAGTATCTCTGGACTGTCTCTTTCAAGTATCAGATGTCTGAAGGGAAACCTTGGAAAATGTCAAAGGGCATTTTCTGACATTGGAAAAGCATGAGACACTATTTTTGACTGCAGGGAGAGTTAGCCAGGCACTTGAGAAAGCTGGAATGAGGGAAGAAAAGTTGTCATTCAGAGATGGCCAGAGAGAAAGTCGTCTCTCTTCAATGTTGGCCAAAGCTATGATGGTTCCCGGCAGTCAGGCTAATATTTTTCCAAAAGAAAACCTTTGAATCCATCCATGCATATAGACAGATATTTGGCTGACACCACAGAGTCCTGTGCCAACATGGAAAATATGATTTTGAAGTGAAAAAAATATTAAAAATAGGTGTTAACAGTTGACTGCCTTGATCATGAAAAATCTTTATTAAGTTTGCTAAAAAATATGTAATTTTCCATAATATTTTCCGTTGATAGGTTAGGCAGGATAGATTAGAAGAAAAATATACCAAAAATTAACATGATGAAATAAACTACCACCTAGTATTCAGCTTAGGGCCAGACCAAAGGAACTCAAGAGTTATTGATGGGAAGAAAGAACAAATGAATGAATAAATAATCTATCTGATGGAGTTGTTTCAATTAATTGAGGAAGGTTGTCTATCAATTGAGAAATTATACTTTTGGTATTTTTCAGCCATCTTGCTCTTTCTGGATATTATTAGTTAATAGGTTCATTTGCTTGTATTTTGAAAAAAATAAAACCAAGTCCTGAGCAGAAAATTTTCTTCCTTTTTGCCTTGTCTGGAAGGCATAGGATCCTATTCTTTTGCATAACAGTAACACGTTATTTGAATATACATTGGAAAGGAGAGACAAAGGACTTGGTATACAGCCCTATTTTCTACAACTTAGGGCTGGAGTTCAATTAACACTAGACTTTAACAGTGGTGCTATGATACAGACATGGAAGAAGCGTTAATGGCCAGTGACCTGGAAACATTATGCAGCTTGGTCCACTGTTTATGGAGTGAGATAAATGAGAGAATTGATCTGCACTATAAAAGGACTTACATTACTCCTACTTTTTTTTTTAAACAAAGTAAAAGAGAACAGAGCAAAATCAGTGGTGGAATTGATACCATAACATCTTTGTTCAAACTAGTGGCCTATAATTTGACAAATAAATGGTTGTTCTTTCCCATCAAAGGAAACAGTAAACCCCCAATTATATAAAGAACCTCAACCCAAAGCTCTGTGTTTAAGACGAGTCCATCTTCTTGATTTCAGGAAGTGGAGGCTCAGAACCTTGACAAACTTCACTGACAAGGACTTAATTACATTGTCACCTATTCTTCAGTCTTCACTGGTTTCATGGATTAGCATAAAGTTTCCTCTTTACCACTTCTCTGGAATGGCCTCTTACATAGAGATACACTCTCAGATTTTGCCTGATGTTCTGGCCCAATTATTAACAGCACTTGTTTTCACTCTAAAAATGGCCCCAATTAGAACAATAAATTATATGGTCACCTCATGTCTTATCAACCTGCTGTGGAAGTCAGTCTCTCACGGGTTTTCCATGAACACTGAAGTCTGCCTCTATCCTGGCCATCCTAGATTTGAAGACATCTTGGGTACTACAGGTAATTAACTAAAGAGTAACTGGGACAGGATACATCAACTCTCTGTGTGACTATGACTAGGTCAATTACATTTCCTGGCCTTAATTTCCTCATGTAAAATAATGGTGTTAAAGTAAATGATCTTTTTAGCAACGAATGTCACCTTGGCTGAAACCAACAGAGTTTTAGTCCTTACTCTTTTCTCCAATTCACTCCTAGTACCTGGGCACACCAGATGGAAAAGTAAAGCGTCCTGTCAACTCGAAGTCTCTGATGAAGTCTAATAAACTCATCTATTACGAAGCTGCTGTGGGTTCTTTATCACCATTCTAAGTTTCAAACAAACATATTCTGAGCTCCCAGAAGCATTCAGACCAACTTGAGGGAGGCAGGGCTCCTAGGCCACTGTGTACAGAAAACTATGGCTTCCCATTTTATGTTGTCCTTAAAATATCATGCCTGAGAACAGCGATGTTCTCTTTAACTGCCTGGAAGACTTGACTCTCGTTTCTGAGAAATACGGGTACCTAGTAGACATACATCACCATTTATGATTCTATAGAAACAGGTATGTGCATACCTCAACCAACCCAACTTTCCATCATTTGCAAACATTCATTTTGTACTCTTCCAAATAAGTATTTGAGTTTGCTTTCATCTCCTCACTGATAACTACAATATTATTCGTTGTTTATTAATTTTCTTTATGATCCAATAATTTATACTTAATTACTAAGGGCAACTGCCAGGTCAGAGGTGAAAAATAAAAGTCAGTACCTTGGCAAGACAAATTCACACACAAGATGAAGTTTGGGGATGAGATATGAAGGAAGAATCAAGAAAAAACAGAGGAGGATGCTCTATAGAGAAAATGGAACAGATGACAGAGACAAGAAACTACAAAAGTCAAGAAATAGAGTCTTTCTAGTTCTCAAAGGGGATGATTTGACCTTGTCATACATCCTTTGTTTTTCAGTTCTCCTGTATCCTTTCAATCAGGCCTCTTTACATTTAAAGTCTGAGTGAGTCTCTGCTCCTCGAAACCAAATAATTCCTCGAGACCACAAAAATCCCCGTTCATTAGACCTTTTAGTATAACTCCAGTCTAGGTGAGCGTATCAGTAAGAGTCCCAATAGCAAACAGATGGCGCACTTGACGTGAAGATCTACAAAGGTGCAGGGGATTAGTAGAGCCACAGGGGATAGCGCAGAAACCCGAGGTTAGTAACTGCACAGCATTTACCATGCCTGCGCCTGAAAGCACAAAGGAAGGCAACAGTTACTGGAACTCCGAAGGAGAGAGTCCTATGCGGAGAAACACCTTGAGAGGAACAGTGACTTGGTCAAGGAGCATAGCTAGCCTGAGGCAAACCTCTCAGAAGGGGAATCAGGGCAAATGGATGCTGACCTCACTTTTCTGCCTCCAGATCCTGCTGGGGGTCCCTGTTGGCCAAGCTTCAGCTGAAGCCAGAGTGCAAGGAAACCTATCCCTTTTGTCCACGTAGCTCACCGTCCCAGGGTACAGATGTCTGCTTCAGCTACATTTATCTGGATGAACTTCTGACTGCAACTTCCTAAGAAAGTAGTTAAACTTCCTGCTCACACAGCTTTCGGGGAGAAAGCACAGTCTATCTGGAAGGTGAGATGCAGGTCCTACCTAGCCAAAATGCAAATACACCAGACCTCCCAGAGCATCCTTCTTGTCCCAGCAAGACAGGGGCAGCGCCCCACCCATCTGCAGTTCGCCTCCCTTGTGCGTGTGTCTGCCTGGGAGAAGCCTTCCCAAGAAAGGGAGCTGTGGGCAATAATGAGAAGTGGCAGCCGAGTGTGAAATCCTGCCACTGGCCAGCGGCAACTGGAAACAAGGCTGAAAATAGCTCAGGCAGAATCCTAGCTTCAGGACAGGGATAGAAACAGTGCTTTTACCAAGAGATGTCCTTTTAAGCCATTTAGAGAACTCGTGGAAATGGTATTGTATTATTTTTATTCCAAACATCCATTCCCAAAGGAACCCTGAGCCATAATGCCCTTCTGTGTCTCTGGGGAAAACAGGACTGTACTGGTAGGGTGGAGAAAGCTACGTGGAGGGACACAGCAGATGACAGTTTACAAAGACCAGGGTCCAGGGCAAATCGCGTGTGAAACACGAGAAACGTAAGAGAAAATGCTGTCTCACTCTCAAAACTCCTTCTGTTTCTTTTTGTGGAGTATAAAACTATCTCAGTTTTATCACCAGGTCTTCGTAAAGTAGATCATCAGGTTTTCAGTTCTCAGATTCATTCTGTGAAATCCAGTGTGGCTGCCTAAAGAATAAATGCATTTTCTTCACTATCTTTACCAACCTCTCACAACTGCTCCCTGAAAATAATGAAAAATTCCATTAAATATTGATATTTGTTCTATTTTCATCACAAAAGAAATATTACAAGCCTCAAACATGATCACCAATTCCAGAGTGTAAATTCTGAACCAAAATAATTCAATAGACTGGTTTTGGGCTGCTTCTGTGCATTAGACACTCAGAATACTAAGGTGAGTTTTAAATGGCTTGACCTTCAAGGAAATGGACACATAAACAATTATAGTATAATATAATAAGTAAACTAAGACTTCGTATTTTATAAAAAGTGAGATCATTGCATAAGAGAGGGAATGATCAAAACTTATATGGACAAAGAGCCTTCATGGATTAAATGTATGAATCTGGTTTTAAAAGATTAATAGGAAAAAAAAAAAGATGAATAGGAGTTAGGAGGTAGCTAAGTATGGAAGGGCATTCCAAGAAAAGGAAAGAGGTTGTGCAAAAGCTAAGAGGCCTGAACGAGCAAGGTGTGTCTTCAGAACTATAAGCGAGTTGGCACTGCTGACCCTAACCTGCTCAGGGGAGAAGCTGAGGAGGACGGCAGACAGACACCAGGCAGTCGGCAAAGTATGATCAGCCGGGTGCGTGTCAAGTAATCTAACGGCATGAGGCAGTTTGCAAATGGTTTCTTTTCTGTTTTTATTACGTTTAATAATTAGATTAGGGTGTCTATCCCTATAAAAGTTTCATCTCACTCAGTTCCATTCTGATCTGAATCCTTGAGGGGATGGAAGGTGGCACTAATTTCATCATGTTGTGAGTTGACCATCACCTGTGTGCCCCCAGGGGACTGTGTCACTCAGGAGAACACTGTCTTTCCTAGAGTCGTGACAAGGAAAGGAAGTGCTGCTACCAGGCTGCGCAGAGGCAGCAAAGGGTTATTGAAAGCAGGGGTGTGAGATGGTCACATTTGCATTTAGCAAGATCCCCCTGACAGCATTGTGGAGAATTGGCTGTTTTGGACGGTGGAAGGCACAAAGTATTAGATTCCTAAGGCTGCTGTAACAAATACCACAAATAGTAAATTATTTTCTCAGCGTTCTGGAGGCTGGAAGTCCGAAATCAAGGTGTCAGCAGGGCTGCACTCCCTCTGGAGGCTGTCTGGGAGAATTCTTCTTGGCCTCTTCCAGCCTCCTGTGGCTGTTGGTAACCCTTGGCTTCCTTGGCTTGTGGCTATATGACCTCAGTCTCTGCTTCCATCTTCACATCACCTTCTCCCCTCTCTGTCTTTTCCTCTTCTGTCTCTTCTAAGGACACTTGTCATTGCATTTAGGCCCCACCTGGGGAATTCAGGCTGATCTCATCTGAAGATCCTTAACTCAGTTATGTCTGCAAAGACTCTTTTTTCCAAATAAGATAACATTCACAGGGCTTCCCTGGTGGCCCAGTGGTTGAGAGTCCGCCTGCCGATGCAGGGGACACGGGTTCGTGCCCCAGTCCGGGAAAGATCCCACATGCCGTGGAGCAGCTGGGCCCATGAGCCATGGCCACTGAGCCTGCGTGTCCGGAGCCTGTGCTCCACAGTGGAAGAGGCCGCAACAGTGAGAGGCCCGCGTATCACAAAAAAAAAAAAAAAAAAGATAACATTCACAGGTTCCAGGGATTTGGACATAGACATATCTTCGTGGGGAGCCACCATTCAACCCATTACACAGAAGAATTCTATTTCTCAACCTATGATCAGCAGACAAGCTGCGTTAGGATCTCCAGGAATGCTGCCCTCTGTCTTTTGCACACTGCTGGACTGGAGAAGTGGGCCCAGTTAGGAGATGTCAGCAACCATAAGGATGACCTTGTGGTATGGGTGTGGGAACTAGAATTAGCATGGCCAAGAGTGGAGGGGACGAGGATGAAGGTGAACATAATGACTCCCAGGCGTCATCACGGGGTCCCTAAAAGATGGGAATACAGAGAGAAAACGTAGACTCCCAGCAATCTCCAGGCTTCTAAGGACTAGTAAGATCATTTGTCCAGCCCTTACATGTTATTCAGAATTTCCCTTTTTGTTTCCTTTAACAAACAATCATGCAGCTTCTGTTTGAGCAATTTACTTTGCGATGTCTGATTTCATTGCTGAGTGTTCCTTCACTAGCTCATAAACTGAATGTGCGAAGAGGCCACGATTGTTGGGCTCACTGTTGTTTCCCCAGCACCTAATCGAGTGTCTGGCATATTGAAGATGCTCAATACATGTTTTTGAAGGAACAGATGAATGAATGAACAACTCCAGTGACGGGAAGATGTGGGGACTAACTAAGAATTAGCATATGGGCAAGACTAATCAAGAGTTATTACAGTGGATACTCTTCCATTTGGGGCAGCTGTACTTGTAAATTCCTCTGTATATAGTCACTTATTTTGTTCCCCAAATTGAGCCTGAGACTTCTACATGAAGATTTCTTTCAAATACTTCGAAGGGAACTTTTGTGTCCCCTGAGACTCTCATCGGCTAAATGTGTTCATCTTCTTTGGCCACACAGCCTGTTGAGGCCTGTTTTAGAACTCTACCACATGCTGGTTGTTCTCCTTTCACTTACTTGACTATTTATGAGTGTCCACCGAGTGCTCTGTACCAGGAATGTATAGTCAGTACGGAACACAACAGTCATGCACTCACATTCCAGTTCCTAAGTGTCTCTCTGAAGTTATTAAAGATAGCAAGCCCCAGAGCTAAGAGGAATAGATACCACTTCCTTTGCATTGGATATGTGCTTTTTACTACTTTATCTAAATAAGAGATTGTTATTTTCTTTCACTTACTTTTTTTGCTGCACTAGACATGATGTTCCCTATTGTTTGTACAACCGTGGGCCATGAATTAACTGATTTTTCTTTTTGGTATGAGGATGTCTTAGTCTGCAGGGGCTACTATAACAAAATACCATAGACTGAGTCACTTAAACAGCAATGTAGTTCTGTTAGTTTTGGATGCTGTGAAGTTTGTGAACAGCATGCCGGCATGGTTGGTCTCTGGTGAGGTTCCACTCCCTGATCTACCTTCTTGCCCCTTCCTTGCATGGCAGAGACAGAGATCATCCTCCTCATGTCTATTCTTATAATGGCACTAATCCCACTCACAAGGGCTTTAACCTCATGACTTAATTACCTCCTCGAGGCCCCACCTCCAAATATCATCATATTGGAGATTAGGAGTTCAACATATGAATTTTGGGGAGATCCAAACATTCATTCATACATAGAAGTTGGAGTACACTAAACATTCAACACTAGAGCCTTCATCTCTTACATGCGGAATATATGATCACACTCTGTGTTATGGTAGTGCAATGAATGGAAATGAGCTCCAGCAATCCAGAGGCGCTGGGTATCTTTTCAGTCATTTGTGAGAAACAGATGCTGTGTCAAGCCAGGGAAAAGAACCAGCTTCTTGGGGGCTCAGGTTACATCTTGTGTTCAGTGAAGCACATCAGAGTCATTTACACAGTGGAGCCAAAGTGGATTATTTTTTTTTCTTATTCTTCTACAGTTTTATGTTTTTTTTTCTATTTTTATACAATGAAATAAACCTGCAGTAAAACAAAAAGAATTCAACCAAACTAATGGAACATTTGTAATGAAAGAAAATTCCCATTACTTTGATAGAATTCTTTTTATTTTATTACAGGTTTATTTCTAGTTTGTTCACTAATGAAGCTCCCAAGCTTCAGAAAAGATATTCTCCTTTAAGGGAGCACAGATGTTTGACTTAAAACTCCCTATTTGTGACATTTCAATATTGGTATCCTCAATTTTTTACTAATGAAATTGTAAGAAAACAAAACCTGCTTGTCCTACAGCAATTTGGCTGCAGTTCAAAAACTTCTTTATTAAAATGAAATAATATGTTCTGCAAATCTAATTGCAGGGGAATTAAACAATACTTACCAAATTGTCATCTGTGATCCAAAATGAAGGAATAAACTATGGGAAAACAGTGCCAGCGAATGGACAGTAGAAAGAGGTTCTAAGGAATGATCACCCACCTCTGTTGTGGTCATTTGTGGGTCTATTTTGATGTTTTTAAGTAAAACTTTAAAACCTTATACCTCATGGTTTTGGTATGAAATGACACCTGTATTTGACTCTCATTGTACTTTGAGTAGTTGAAGTGAATAAATGAAGATTGTTTACATTTATAAGCCATTAAATTTGTCAGTTATAGCCAATATATCTGTTGGAGTTATAGCCAATAGGCCATGGTTAGAAAGCATGCAAGGATACCAAGAAAGATTTAGTGAAAGGTTGGTGTGGGCATGTTAGGTGTGCACGGTCAAACTAGTCAAAACTTTTTGGTTGTTTTAATTTGCCTGAGTCTTCAACTGTGAATTAAAACATTTAGTCAGTCAAAGCACTTGGCTCTATAACGGTTTCAATTCCCCAAACACCATTGGATTGTCTGTTCGCCAGTGTCAAGTCCCATACCAGGCACATAGTGAGTGCTGAAGATTTGTAGAATGAATAAACTAAGTGAAGTCATGAACAAAAAATTCTACACTTCCTGCTTTTCCCGATAGGAGTATACAGGTCAGTAAACACTTCTAAGTTCGGATACCAATATTCCAGGGACAAACATTTGGCCCACCCAACAGAAAGCTACCCTTCACATTATAATTAGAAACAGAACACTGGATGATATGATCATTATTCCCCCTTGCTAATGACACTATGATGTAATTAACATTTAGTTGAAATATTTATATTATTATAAAAATATCCGCATATTTAAATTTTTCTGTTGTGTGTAGAATGTGATTTTATTTATAAATGGTTTCCAAACTAGACTGTGACACTGGTCAACTGGATAATTAAAGCATTTTTAACTGATATCAATCATTGCAAGTGATTTGGAAATTTGATGATACTCTTTGATAGCTCTAGTCACGTCCCACACATACATCTAGTCCAAGCCAAACAGATTGCAGCATAGGTATGTTTGTTCATGTGTGTGTGTGTGTGAAAGCCCTTGTGGATTTTTTTGTGTTTGCTTATTTTGCTAACACAATATTAATCTCTGCCTGTCAGTCCTAGAGGAATTTTGTACATTCATTGTTTACATAAGCAAACGAATAATCATAGACAGTCAACCTGGCCATATAGAAGAGACCCTGGTCTCTTGAAATATCTTGAAATAACATTCTTCTTCAAATTTTCTCAGCAACTCCCATCATGCTCAGGGATTGCCAGGGTATGATTAACCTTCTTAGCTCAGTTCTCACCATTGTGCAATGCATTTTAAAATACAGGAGCAAATAAATGATGTCACAGAGACAAAAACTCTGCAGGTAAAAACTAGCATAAAGCAGATAAGCATTCTCTGGCTGGGATACAGAGCTCTAAAACCTCTCGAAACAATTAAACCTTACTCTTAAAACACTATGTATCATATGTGAACTGCCCAAACTTGTTTCTGAACAGATCTGTTTTATGTCCATAGAGGGTATTTTTTTAGGACTTTTTTTTTTGGTTTGTTCATAGCGTTTTAATGCACTAATTCATGTTCACACAGTTAAATTCATGGATCATTAAGCTACTTCAGGGCTTAGTACATTCATTGATCTGAGAGCTTATACCTTAAAATGTTCTTTTTCTTTCATTTAAAGATGAGAAAAGACTATTTCTGCTGATGGCTATTGGATCATCCCATTTAACTAAAAACAGATCCCTTGCCTACCATGCATATACACAAAACTTACCAAGGGCTTTCCTAAATTGACTAGGTTAGATCAATGGCTTTGGTGTCAATGAGGTCCACATATTGGCTAGGTAGCAGGAAAATAAAGTTGGGGTGTTAACTCATCTCTAGTGGAAGAAGCATGGAAATAGGAATCAACAGATTTGCATCTAATCTTGGCTGAGCCTTCAAACAAGCAGCATAACTTGGTCAAAGAAGGCCACTGCTCTAAACGCTCATTAAATTCTCACAGCATGTTGAGGTAGGTTTAGATAAGCACTACTAGTATCCCCTATTACAGGTGAAAGGATTTAGATACTCTCCCAGAGTCAGGTTGTAGGTTAGGGGCAGAGTCAGCATTCTCCCTTGAACAGGTTGGCTGCTATACTGTTACTGTAATCATGTACATAAAAGGACTGTGAAAAATATAAAAAGTGATTATTCTGACATAGGAGGGAAGCTCAGTAACCATATTCATGTGCTGAAAATTGGAATGCGTATGGAAGGAGTAGATAGCTGATGGTGATGGCTATGGATGATTTTAGGGGTAGTCACCACTTAATTTTGAGGAGTGGCACGTGTTAGTTAAATATGGCAGCTAAGCTAAACATAAACTTACCATATAATTCAACAATTGCACTCCTAGGTATTCGCTCAACTGATCTGAGAATTTATGTCCAAGGAAAAACATGCGCAAGAATATTTATAGTGACTTTATTTATAATTACTAAAAACTGGAAGCAAAACAATGCCTTTCAATAGGTGAATGGATAAACGAACTGTGGTGTGTCCATGCAATGCAGTATTATTCAGAGATTACATGAAATGAGCTATTAACTCACGAATGGACAGATAAATTTTAAATGTATAGTGCTAAGTGAAAAGAGCCAGTCTGAAAAGGCTATACCCTATGTGATTCCAATTTTCTGACATTCTGGAAAAGGCAAAACTATAGAGATAGAAAAAGAAGATCAGTGATTTCCAAGGGCTCAGGGAGAGGGGAGGAAGAGTTAAGTAGATTAAGCACAGGAGATTTCTTGAGATTGTGAAACTATTCTGTATGATACTGTAATTATATATACGTGACACTATGCCTATGTCAAAATCCAAAGATCTTCACAACACAAAGGCTGAAACTTAATGTATGCAAACTTAAAAACTGATTTAGGGGGCTTCCCTGATGGCGCAGTGGTTGAGAGTCCGCCTGCCAATGCAAGGGACACGGGTTCGTGCCCCAGTCCGGGAAGATCCCACATGCCGCGGAGTGGCTGGGCCCGTGAGCCATGGCCACTGAGCCTGCGCGTCTGGAGCCTCTGCTCCTCAGCGGGAGAGGCCACAACAGTGAGAGGCCCATGTACCGCAAAAAAAAAAAAAACTGATTTAGGAAGTTGAGAGATCCTGGGAAGACATTCAGGAAGTGACAGAACAATCTAACTAGATTAAAAATATATGAAACACAAATGAAGCAACAGACAAAGGATTAATCCCCAAACTTTACAAGCAGCTCATGCAGCTCAGTATCAAAAAAACAAACAACCCAATTAAAAATTGGGCAGAAGACCTAAATAGACATTTCTCCAAAAAAGATACAAAGATAGCCAACAAACACATGAAAGAATGCTCAACATCACTAATCATTAGAGAAATGCAAATCAAAACTACAATGATGTATCACCTCACACCAGTCAGAATGGCCATCATCAAAAAATCTACAAACAATAAATGCTGGAGAGGGTGTGGAGAAAAGGGAACCCTCTTGCACTGTGGGTGGGAACATAAATTGATACAGCCACTATGGAGAACAGTATGTTTTAAGGAACAGAGGTTCCTTAGAAAACTAAGAATAGAACTACCATATGACCCAGCAATCCCCTGAGAAAATAATAATTCAAAAAGAGTCATGTACCACAATGTTCACTGAAGCTCTATTTACAATAGCCAGGACATGGAAGCAACCAAAGTGTCCATCGACAGATGAATGGATAAAGAAGATGTGGCACATATATACAATGGAATATTACTCAGCCATAAAAAGAAATGAAATTGAGTTATTTGTAGTGAGGTGGATGGACCTAGAATCTGTCATACAGAGTGAAGTAAGTCAGAAAGAGAAAGACAAATACCGTATGCTAACACATATATATGTAATCTAAAAGAAAAAATCGTTATGAAGAATCTAGGGGCAGGAAAGTAATAAAGATGCAGATGTAGAGAATGGACTTGAGGACACGGGGAGGGGGAAGGGTAAATTGGGACGAAGTGAGAGAGTGGCATGGACTTATATATACTACCAAATGTAAAATAGATAGCTAGTGGGAAGTAGCCGCATAGCACAGGGAGATCAGCTCGGTGCTTTGTGAGCACCTAGAGGGGTGGGATAGGAAGGGTGGGAGGGAGGGAGACGCAAGAGGGAGGAGATATGGGGATATATGTATATGTGTAGCTGATTCACTTTGTTATAAAAACAGAAATTAACACACCATTGTAAAGCAATTATACTCCAATAAAGATGTTTTTAAAAGTATATGAAACAACTTCACTGAAGGAGATAGGGAGATAAGTGCTCACTTAATTAGTTTTGGAAATGGGTAGAGTCTGGAGACTAAAGGCAAAAGAAAATGTATATCAAACTGTACTCTAGTTGGATAAAGTTGTTTCCCATGGGGTTTCAGGTTAATAATCCTGATACTGTTATACATGTACACTGGAAATGAACAGTTAAGTAAATGGATGGTGGATAGTGGGAAAGCCAGATTTCTCACTGTTAGAGTGGGAATTCACAGATAAGCAATGAGTAGGCTAGAATGGCCAATGTGGTAATGGATTAGATTTGGCGCTATCAGTATGAACTCATGTTTTCTTTAACATAGATCCATATAATTACATACAGAAATATTTATAAGTACGTGTATATACAGGGGTTAGTTCACACAAATATATCTCCTTGTTTTCAGCTGAGAGAGCCTAGAAGTAATGACATCTCCAGCAAGGAGCACTCCTAGTGCCCAGATCTTGGTTTCTAATACCATGCACCAAGAAAAGGAACCAGAGCTCTTTGGAGAAATGGCTGACCCTAGGACTGGTCAGGAAATACACAAGATGGTCCTGGAGCAACTTGTAGTTCCAGAAAGTTAGGAAGTATTAACACACACACCAACACACACACACACAATGATAGAGAGATGTCAAAGGGATACAAGAGCCAACTGAAAGAGCTCCCAATGGCCAAACCTGGAACGATTTGAGCAATAAAATAAAAACATAGTCTTGGACTATAACCCAAAGTATAAACACCTATGAGTCCATACTAATATAAATAAATAATTGAACAAATAAATAAATGAGGGCAAAGAGACAAATCTTCCATGCATAAGAACTGCAAATAATCTACGTAGATACCACACCCTCAAGGAGGTGGAACCTATCTCCCCACCCCTTTAGCGTTGGCTGTACATAATGACTTCCTTACAAAGAGTACAGTGTGGAAGGGGCTTACAAACTAATCAAACAATCCAGGTGATCAAGGTCAAGATCAACAGTAATAGGTCATGTTGATAGAATGGACCCTTGCTACAAAGTGATGAAAATGATTCATTATCTTTGCGGTCTTCCTCAAAAATCAATAACCCAGTCTAATCATTAGGAAAACATCAAATGAATCCAAATTAAGGTACATTCTACAAAATACTTGACCAGTACTCTTCAAGAACAAATTAACTCTGAGAAATTGTCACAACCAAAAGAAACCTGAGAAGACCCAACAAGTAAATGTAATGTGGTATCCTGGATGAGAATAGAATAAAGACATTATTCTATAGAAAACAGAATAGAAAAAAGACATTAGGCAAATACCAAGGAAATCTGAGTAAATTAAGGACTTTAGTTAATAATAATATATCTATATTGATCCATTAATTATAACAAATGTACCATACTAAATAAGATGATAATAATATGAGAAACTGGGTATGGAGTATATGAGAACTCTCTGTACTATCTTTGTGTTTTTTATGTAAATATAAAACTGCTCTAAAATATGCAGTATTTTTTTTTAAAAGGGAAGACTTTGGTTTTACCTAGAAGACCACATTACTGAAAAATATTGCTTCTCACCAACTCCATAAATAATATTCCAATGTGAGGATAAAAGGTGTAATCAGACACAATCCAGTAAAAAAAAAAATCAATTTATCTCCTTGGATGTAATGATAGTAGTCACAACGACTTCTTACAGACGGATATAGATAATGGAAAGGGATTTTTTAAATGCAGAAGTATATTTAATTTATTAGCTAAATAAACAATAATCATTTTCAGATAGCTGCAAAGGGCAAGGTACTACATCTAGTTGTGTAACTGGCCGTCCTCAGAATTGCTACCATTAGAAGTTCAGTGCCTGACTGGAGTATCCTTTTCCTAGAGATGATTTATTTTACAATGAAACCAAACACAGCCAGGGCATTACTGTTCCTTGGCCCCTCCAAAAACCTGGTGAAATGCCTAGTCTGATGGAAGGATGCAGCAGAAGTTATGGAACGGAGTGTGTGAGCCTCTGTATTGTTCTTGGCCCTACAATACTGTCAGTGAAGAATCCTGAGTCTTCACCCTTTCCCAGCCCAGTAAAGCAAGATCAGATGGATAAGTGTGAGCTGGAGAGAAGGCATGTGCAGTTATCACTGTTTTACCCTACCTTTGCCTGGAGGTAGGTCTGAAAGGGGGACAAGATAAGAGCACCAACTAACACATATTGGACACACATCCTGTGCGAGGCACGGTGCCAGGCACTTCACCGTTGATCAGTTCTCCCAACAACACTGTAGGCAGTAGAGTCTTATCCTTAAGGTTCTGAGGGGGCCCAATAAATACCACCCCTCTTTACTACCTTAATTCTCAACAAATTGAGATATAAGACAAAGGAGTGAGATGGAGATAAAATCACTCCTGACCAATAAAGTTTCTCTTACAGTGCTGGTGAGAGTGTAAATTGGTACAACCATTATGGAAAATTAAAGCTGAACATATGTATACTTTATACCCTAGCAATTCCACTCATAGAAATATAACCAATAAAATATGTACACACGTGTTCACCAAACGACGTATGCTAGAATGTACATAACGGCACCATTTGTAAAATTGGAAAATATCCAATTGCCCAGCAGTAGTAGAATAGATCACACAATGAATAATTATACAGCAATAAGAATGATTAAGCCATAACTACAGCCAAATACAAAAGAGTATGAATGGTGTGGCTCCATTTATGGGAAGTAAAACAGCAGGCAAAACGAGTCTGTGGTTTTAGAAGTCAGGATAGTTGTTACCCTTGAGTGGGGTGGGGACAGTGACTGAGAGGGAAAGGCATGAGGCTTCCAGGCGACTGGCAAATGGTAATGGGCTGCTCAGTGTGTTTGGCTGTGATAATGATAGAGCTATACACTTAGGCAACATGTATTTTATCATGTACAATATGCTTTAATAAAACGGTTTTTCTAATCCTCTCTTGATCCCACCTCCCTATCCAGCTACCACTTCATTCCTCTCCTCTTTAAAGCAAAGCAAATGTTTTTTTGTTTGTTTGTTTTTTTAACATCTTTATTGGAGGATAATTGCTTTACAATGGTGTGTTAGTTTCTGCTTTATAACAAAGTGAATCAGTTATACATATACATATGTCCTCATATCTCTTCCCTTTTGCATCTCCCTCCCTCCCTCCCACCCTCCCTATCCCACCCCTCTAGGTGCTCACAAAGCACCGAGCTGATCTCCCTGTGCTATGCGGCTGCTTCCCACTAGCTATCTATTTTACATTTGGTAGTGTATATATGTCCATGTCACTCTCTCACTTTGTCACAGCTTACCCTTCCCCCTCCCCATATCCTCAAGTCCATTATCTAGTAGGTCTGTGTCTTTATTCCTGTCTTGCCCCTAGGTTCTTCATGACCATTTTTTTTCCCTTAGATTCCACATGAATGTGTTAGCACACAGTATTTGTTTTTCTCTTTCTGACTTACTTCACTCTGTATGACAGACTCTAGGTCCATCCACCTCACTACAAATAACTCAATTTCTTTCTTTTTATGGCTGAGTAATATTCCATTGTATATATGTGCCACATCTTCTTTATCCATTCATCTGTTGATGGACACTTAGGTTGCTTCCACCTCCTGGCTATCACTGCAGCTCTATTTACAAAAGCAAATGTTTTTGAAAGACTTGTCTTTCTTCAATGTCTCCATCCTCTCTTGGACCCGCTGCAACAAGGCTTTTGCCCTAGACTCTCTAGAGCTCCTCTTATGAAGATTAATGATGACATGTAAATGGCTAAATCCATTGCCGACTTGCCTCATGTTACTAATCAGCAGCATTCCATACAAAAGATTACTCTCCATATTTACCTGGTTCTATACTCACTCTCACTCTCAAGGTAAGTTCATCAAGCCACATAGTTTAAATACTATGTACATCTTTATGACTCCCAAATTTATATATCTTTTGCCCAAATCTCTCCTTGGCACACCCCACTCGTATATCCCACTGCTTACTCAACATCTCCATTTGGATGTCTACTAGGTGTCTTGAACTGAACTCCTGATATCCCCCAAATCGGCTCTGCCCACATTCTTCTCCTTTTCAATAAGCTTCTCGGCTCTACTCCATCCTTCCGATTACACAGCCCCCAAATCCTGGAATGATCCTAGACTCTTCTCTTTTTCTTACACAATACACCTAATCCTTAAATCAGAACTGTTAGTTTTACCTTAAAAATACAGCCAGAATTTGCCCACTTCTTATCACTTCCGCTGCTGCCATCCTGGTTCATATCATCATTATTTCTTACTTCATTCTCTCTCAATAGCCCCCTAAATTCTTCCCTTTTGCCCCACCCCTTGCCTCTGCACTTACTGCCCTACAGTTGATTTCCCACACAAAGGATGATGATAAATAATAATTCAAATCATGTCCTTTGTCAGCTCCAAACCCTCCTAATGATTTCCACCTCACTCAGAATAAAAGACAAATTCCAAAGTATGATCTACACAACTCTGTATAATCTGACCTCACATTCTCTCTCACACACACCCCTCCCCTGGTGTACTCTGCTTCAGCCAGCCTGGATTTTTTGTAGTTCTTTAGTCAGTCAGCTATTCCCCTGACTCTGGGCATTTGCACTAGCTGTTTCCTCTCTCTAGAATGCTCTTGCCCCAATGTACACATGATATGCATTTTTATTTTCTTCAGTTCTTTACTCCAATGTCATCTTTTTAAAAAGAGGACTTCTGTGCCGTCCTGTCTAAAACTCCGTACACATCTCTTCTCATTCCTCTTCTCTGCATGAGTTTTCTTCCTCCCTGGCCCTTATCACCCTCATATTGTATGTTTGTTTGTCCATTTGTTTATGGATTGACTGATTGTCCTTCTTCCCCACTAAATTACAAGCTCTGTGAAGTCAGGCATTTTTATCTGTTTTGTCCCTTTGTGCTCCAAGGCCCAAGGCACAATTAGAATGCATCCATTCAATGCCCAACTGCCTATGACACTGCAACTCTTACCATAAACTAAATCACTCTTCTGGTATAGCATTCCCTGAGAGACTGTTTTCTCCCACAGGACAGATTAGTTTATTTTTATGATTCAACCAAATTTACCACTAGTTTCTCTAGGACTACTGATACCTCTTTCAGGATCTTGAAGAATTTGCTTCTGAGTCATGAACACAGGAAGCTGAGGCAGAGCGCATTTCTTAACCTGATCCCACGGTCATGCGTGTCTGTTTGCTCACGGGATCTTCCTGCTTGTCCACGGGGAGGCTCCAGGAGGTTCTTCAGCATGTCCTAGGATTGCAGCCTGACGTGGCAAAGCCATGCAACTGCCATCTGTTCAGGTTACGTAACTTGAGATCCGGAACAATTTTCAATGTAGGATTTGCTGCATCTCAGCAAATAGAGTCATTTTCAGAAAGAAGATTAAGGTTTCTTTGCTGCGAAAAGGAGAGATTACCAGAAAAGCAAGCATTTCACTGAGTATAAATAAACCTTGCTACAAAATACAATAAATGAGGAAGACAAATTTGCTTCACTAATATTTTCTTGCTTTAAAAATAAACACAAGGCTATAGTTCAATTTAGTAAGTGCAAAATAAATTCTTAATGGGAAAATGGAATTATTAATTTAACAGATCTTAATTTTGTTTGGAGCGTTAGCCTGCCCTATAACGCTCTAAGCAGAATTGGCGGGTGGGGAAAGCGTTAATTCCTGAGGGCTTGATGAGCTTATTGGCATTATAGAATACGGTCTTTCTTCCTGGGAGAGAAAGGTATCTCATCCACCATTAGTGGGACAGAAGCCCTGATCTGTTTTTCTAACATCACCCATGTGACCCACAGTCACTTTATATGACCAAAGGAAACCATTTATGAAATGACTTCCTGGAGTTGAGGATTAAAACTGTAGCTCTGGGAAGATGGCGGAAGAGTAAGACGCAGAGATCACCTTCCTCCCCACAGATACACCAGAAATACATCTACACGTGGAACAACTCCTACAGAACACCTACTGAACGCTGGCAGAAGACCTCAGACCTCCCAAAAGGCAAGAAAGTCCTGGGTAGGGCAAAAGAAAAAAGAAAAAAGAGAGACAAAAGGATAGGGACGGGACCTGCACCAGTGGGAGGGAGCTGTGAAGGAGGAAAGGTTTCCACTCACTAGGAAGCCCCTTCACGGGCGGAGATTGCGCGTGGCGGAGCGGGAGCTTCAGAGCCCCGGGGGAGAGCGCAGCCACAGGGGTGCGGAGGGCAGAGCGGAGAGATTCCCGCACAGAGGATCGGCGCCGACTGGCACTCAGCAGCCCGAGAGGCTTGTCTGCTCACACGCAGGGGCGGGCGGGGGCTGGGAGTTGAGGCTCGGGCTTCGGTCGGAGCGCCGGGGGAGGACTGGGGGTGGCGGCGTGAGCACAGCCTACGGGGGGTTTGTGCACCACGGCCAGCCGGGAGGGAGTCCGGGGAAAGGTCTGGACCTGCCGAAGAGGCAAGAGACTTTTTCTTACCTCTTTGTTTCCTGGTGCGCGAGGAGAGGGGATTAAGAGCGCTGCTGAAAGGAGCTCCAGAGATGGGCACGAGCCGCGGCTGAAGGCACGGACCACAGAGACTGGCATGAGACGCTAAGGCTGCTGCTGCTGTCACCAGGGGGCCGGTGTGAGAGCACAGGTCACTATCCACGCCCCCCCTTCCGGGGAGCCTGTGTGGCCCGCCACTGCCAGGGTCCCGGGATCCAGGGACAACTTCCCCGGGAGAACGCACGGAGCGCCTCAAGCTGGTGCAACGTCACGCCGGCCTCTGCCGCCGCAGGCTCGCCCCGCAGCTGAGCCCCTGGGAGCTGTGAGAACAAAGAGAAAGGGAAATCTCTCCCAGCAGCCTCAGAATCAGCGAATTAAAGCTCCACAATCAACTTGATGTACCCTGCATCTGTGGAATACCTGAATAGACAACGAATCATCCCAAATTAAGGAGGTGGACTTTGAGAGCAACATTTATGATTTTTTCCCCTTTTCCTCTTTTTGTGAGTGAGTATGTGTATGCTTCTGTGTGAGATTTTGTCTGTATAGCTTTGCTTCCACCATTTGTCCTAGGGTTCTATCTGTCCATTTTGTTTTTCGTTTTTTGGGTTTTTTTTAATAATTTTTTATTGTAATAACTTTATTTTATCTTAGTTTATCTTCTTTCTTTCTTTCCTTCCTTCCCTCCTTTAGACAATGAATCATCCCAAATTGAGGAGGTGGACTTGGAGAGCAAGATTTATGATTTTTTCCCCTTTTCCTCTTTTTGTGAGTGTGTATGTGTATGCTTCTGTGTGAGATTTTGTCTATATAGCTTTGCTTCCACCATTTGTCCTAGGGTTCTATCCATCCTTTTTTTGTTTGTTTCTTTTGTTTTTTAATTTTTTTTCTTTTTTTTTGGTTAATAATTATTTTTTATTTTAATAACTTTATTATATTTTATCTTACTTTATTTTATTTTACTTTAGCTTCTTTCATTCTTTTTTCCTTCCTTTCCTCCTTCCTTCCTTCCTTCCTTCCTCCCTCCCTCCCTCCCTCCTTTCTTTCTTTCTTTCTTTCTACTTCTACTAATTCTTTCTTTCTACATTTTCTCCCCTTTATTCTGAGCCGTGTGGATGAAAGGCTCTTGGTACTACAGCCAGGAGTCAGTGCTGTGCCTCTGAGGTGGGAGAGCCAACTTCAGGACACTGGCCACAAGAGACCTCCCAGCTCCACATAATATCAAATGGTGAAAATCTCCCAGAGATCTCCATCTCAACACCAGCACCCAGCTTCCCTCAACAGCCAGCAAGCTACAGTGCTGGACATCCTATGCCAAACAACTAGCAAGACAGGAACACAACCCCATCCATTAGCACAGAGGCTGCCTAAAATCATAATAAGTCCACAGACACCCGAAAACACACCACCAGACGTGGACCTGCCCACCAGAAAGACAAGATCCAGCCTCATCCACCAGAACACAGGCACTAGTCCCCTCCACCAGGAAGCCTACACAACCCACTGAACCAACCTTAGCCACTGGGGACAGACACCAAAAACAATGGGAACTACGAACCTGCAGCCTGCAAAAAGGAGACCCCAAACACAGTAAGATAAGCAAAATGAGAAGACAGAAAAACACACAGCAGATGAAGGAGCAAGATAAAAACCCACCAGACCTAACAAATGAAGAGGAAATAGGCAGTCTACCTGAAAAAGAATTCAGAGTAATGATAGTAAAGATGATCCAAAATCTTGGAACTAGAATAGACAAAATGCAAGAAACATTTAAAAAGGACCTAGAAGAAATAAAGATGAAACAAACAATGATGAACAACACAATAAATGAAATGAAAAATACTCTAGATGGGATCAATAGCAGAATAACAGAGGCAGAAGAATGGATAAGTGACCTGGAAGATAAAATAGTGGAAATAACTACTGCAGAGCAGAATAAAGAAAAAAGAATGAAAAGAACTGAGGACAGTCTCAGGGACCTCTGAGACAACATTAAACACACCAAGATTCGAATTATAGGGGTTCCAGAAGAAGAAGAGAAAAAGAAAGGGACTGAGAAAATATTTGAAGAGATTATAGATGAAAACTTCCCTAATGTGGGAAAGGAAATAGTTAATCAAGTCCAGGAAGCACAGAGAGTCCCATACAGGATAAATCCAAGGAGAAATACTCCAAGACACATATTAATTAAAGTGTCAAAAATTAAATACAAAGAAAACATATTAAAAGCAGCAAGGGAAAAAACAACAATTAACACACAAGGGAATCCCCATAAGGTTAACAGCTGAACTTTCAGCAGAAACTCTGCAAGCCAAAGGGAGTGGCAGGACATACTGAAAGTGATGAAGGAGAAAAACCTGCAACCAAGATTACTCTACCCAGCAAGGATCTCATTCAGATTTGATGGAGAAATTAAAACCTTTACAGACAAGCAAAAGCTGAGAGAGTTCAGCACCACCAAACCAGCTTTACAACAAATGCTAAAGGAACTTCTCTAGACAAAAACACAAGAGAAGGAAAAGTCCTATAATAACGAACCCAAAACAATTTAGAAAATGGGAATAGGAACATACATATCGATAATTACCTTAAATGTAAATGGACTAAATGCTCCCACCAAAAGACACAGATTGGCTGAATGGATACAAAAACAAGACCCATATATATGCTGTCTACAAGAGACCCACTTCAGACCTAGAGACACATACAGACTGAAAGTAAGGGGATGGAAAAAGATATTTCATGCAAATGGAAACCAAAAGAAAGCTGGAGTAGCAATTCTCATATCAGAAAAAATAGACTTTAAAATAAAGACTATTAGAAGAGACAAAGAAGGACACTAATAATGATCAAAGGATCAATCCAAGAAGAAGATATAACAATTGTAAATACTTATGCACCCAACATAGGAGCACCTTCAATACATAAGGCAAAACTAACAGCCATAAAAGGGGAAATCGACAGTAACACATTCATAGTAGGGGACTTCAACACCCCACTTTCACCAATGGACAGATCATCCAAAATGAAAATAAATAAGGAAACACAAGCTTTAAATGATACATTAAACAGGATGGACTTAATTGATATTTATAGGACACTCCATCCAAAAACAACAGAATACACATTTTTCTCAAGTGCTCATGGAACATTCTCCAGGATAGATCATATCTTGGGTCACAAATCAAGCCTTGGTAAATTTAAGAAAATTGAAATTATATCAAGTATCTTTTCCGACCACAACGCCATGAGACTAGATATCAATTATAGGAAAAGAGCTGTAAAAAATACAAACACATGGAGGCTAAACAATACACTACTTAATAACGAAGTGATCACTGAAGAAATCAAAGAGGAAATTAAAAAATACCTAGAAACAAATGACAATGGAGATACAACGACCCAAAACCTATGGGATGCAGCAAAAGCAGTTCTAAGAGGGAAGTTTATAGCAATACAAGCCCACCTTAAGAAGCAGGAAACATCTCGAATAAACAACCTAACCTTGCACCTCAAGCAATTAGAGAAAGAAGAACAAAAAAACCCCAGAGTTAGCAGAAGGAAAGAAATCATAAAAATCAGATCAGAAATAAATGAAAAAGAAATGAAGGAAACAATAGCAAAGATCAATAAAACTAAAAGCTGGTTCTTTGAGAAGATAAACAAAATTGATAAACCATTAGCCAGACTCATCAAGAAAAAAAGGGAGAAGACTCAAATCAATAGAATCAGAAATGAAAAAGGAGAAGTAACAACTGACACTGCAGAAATAAAAAAAATCATGAGGGATTACTACAAGCAACTCTATGCCAATAAAATGGACAATCTGGAAGAAATGGACAAATTCTTAGAAATGCACAAACTGCCAAGACTGAATCAGGAAGAAATAGAAAATATGAACAGACCAATCACAAACACTGAAATTGAAACTGTGATTAAAAATCTTCCAACAAACAAAAGCCCAGGACCAGATGGCTTCACAGGCGAATTCTATCAAACATTTAGAGAAGAGCTAACACCTATCCTTCTCAAACTCTTCCAAAATATAGCAGAGGGAGGAACACTCCCAAACTCATTCTACGAGGCCACCATCACCTTGATACCAAAACCAGACAAGGATGTCACAAAGAAAGAAAACTACAGGCCAATATCACTGATGAACATAGATGCAAAAATCCTCAACAAATTACTAGCAAACAGAATCCAACAGCACATTAAGCGGATCATACATCATGACCAAGTGGGCTTTATTCCAGGAATGCAAGGATTCTTCAATATACGCAAATCAATCAACGTGATACACCATATTAACAAATTGAAGGAGAGAAACCATATGATCTTGTCAATAGATGCAGAGAAAGCTTTCGACACAATTCAACACCCATTTATGATAAAACCCCTGCAGAAAGTAGGCATAGAGGAAACTTTCCTCATCATAATAAAGGCCATATATGACAAACCCACAGCCAACATCATTCTTAATGGTGAAAAACTGAAACCATTTCCACTAAGATCAGGAAGAAGACAAGGTTGCCCACTCTCACCTCTCTTATTCAACATAGTTTTGGAAGTTTTAGCCACAGCAATCAGAGAAGAAAAGGAAATAAAAGGAATCCAAATCAGAAAAGAAGAAGTAAAGCTGTCACTGTTTGCAGATGACATGATACTATACATAGAGAATCCTAAAGATGCTACCAGAAAACTACTAGAGCTAATCAATGAATTTGGTAAAGTAGCAGGATACAAAATGAATGCACAGAAATCTCTGGCATTCCTATATACTAATGATGAAAAATCTGAAAGTGAAATCAAGAAAACACTCCCATTTACCATTGCAACAAAAAGAATAAAATATCTAGGAATAAACCTACCTAAGGAGACAAAAGACCTGTATGCAGAAAATTATAAGACACTGATGAAAGAAATTAAAGATGATACAAACAGATGGAGAGATATACCATGTTCTTGGATTGGAAGAATCAACATTGTGAAAATGACTCTACTACCCAAAGCAATCTATAGATTCAATGCAATCCCTATCAAACTACCACTGGCATTTTTCACAGAACTAGAACAAAAAATTTCACAATTTGTATGGAAACACAAAAGACCCCGAATAGCCAAAGCAATCTTGAGAACAAAAAATGGAGCTGGAGGAATCAGGCTGCCTGACTTCAGACTATACTACAAAGCTACAGTAATCAAGACAGTATGGTACTGGCACAAAAACAGAAAGATAGATCAATGGAACAGGATAGAAAGCCCAGAGATAAACCTATGCACATATGGTCATCTTATCTTTGATAAATGAGGCAGGAATGTACAGTGGAGAAAGGACAGCCTCTTCAATAAATGGTGCTGGGAAAACTGGACAGGTACATGTAAAAGTATGAGATTAGATCACTCCCTAACACCATACACAAAAATAAGCTCAAAATGGATTAAAGACCTAAATGTAAGGCCAGAAACTATCAAACTCTTAGAGAAAAACATAGGCAGAACACTCTATGACATAAATCACAGCAAGATCCTTTTTGACCCACCTCCTAGAGAAATGGAAATAAAAACAAAAATAAACAAATGGGACCTAATGAAACTTCAAAGCTTTTGCACAGCAAAGGAAGCCATAAACAAGACCAAAAGACAACCCTCAGAATGGGAGAAAATATTTGCAAATGAAACAACTGACAAAGGATTAATCTCCAAAATGTACAAGCAGCTCATGCAGCTCAAAAACAAAAAAACAAATAACCCAATCCAAAAATGGGCAAACCTAAATAGTCATTTCTCAAAGAAGATATGCAGACTGCCAACAAACCCATGAAAGAATGCTCAACATCATTAATCATTAGAGAAATGCAAATGAAAACTACAATGAGATATCATCTCACACCAGTCAGAATGGCCATCATCAAAAAATCTAGAAACAATAAATTCTGGAGAGGGTGTGGAGAAAAGGGAACCCTCTTGCACTGTTGGTGGGAATGTAAATTTATACAGCCACTGTGGAGAACAGTATGGTGGTTCCTTAAAAAACTACAAATAGAACTACCATATGACCCAGCAATCCCACTATTGGGCATATACCCTGAGAAAACCATAATTCAAAAAGAGCCATGTACCAAAATGTTCATTGCAGCTGTATTTGCAATAGCCCGGAGATGGAAACAACCTAAATGTCCATCATCGGATGAATGGATAAAGAGGATGTGGCACATATATACAATGGAATATTACTCAGCCATAAAAAGAAATGAAATTGAGCTATTTGTAATGAGATGGATAGACCTAGAGTCTGTCATACAGAGTGAAGTAAGTCAGAAAGATAAAGACAAATACCGTATGCTAACACATATATATGGAATTTAAGAAAAAAAATGTCATGAAGAACCTAGGGGTAAGACAGGAATAATGGCACAGACCTACAAGAGAATGGACTTGAGGATATGGGGAGGGGGAAGGGTAAGCTGTGACAAAGCGAGAGAGAGCCATGGACATATATACACTACCGTAAGGTAGATAGCTAGTGGGAAGCAGCCGCATTGCACAGGGAGATCAGCTCGGTGCTTTGTGACCAACTAGAAGGGTGGGATAGGGAGGGTGGGAGGGAGGGAGACGCAAGAGGGAAGAGATATGGGAACATATGTATATGTATAACTGATTCACTTTGTTATAAAGCAGAAACTAACACACCATTGTAAAGCAATTATACGCCAGTAAAAAAAAACAATGTAGCTCTGTAGACTAGAATTTCTCTCACTAAATTTACTCACCTAAACAAGGCTTGATTTGGCACCCTCACTGTTACTGGCTCCCTACTTTAACGTGCTGAGGGTTTATGTTAAACACCACTGATTTTTCCACATGGAACTAGCACTATTGTTTTGTGTGATTACAAAAACAGTTTTGTAATCACTGACTGGATTTACTGGAAATAAAATCAGTCAGCAAATTAAAGTATAACAAAGGAATTGAAAATCACCATGACTTCCATAACCTGCATGTTAAGTGGTTAATATGTTCTGCAGATTCTGTATTTTTTGCATATGCACATCTCTTTTTTTACAAAAATCAACCCTACCGTGCACACCAAACAATGTTATTTAGCTAATAACATGAGAATAAATTACATTTTCAGGGTTGGTTGTATATCAAAGAGAACCCAGCCATTCAGAGAGGAATAGAGTCAGATAAGGAAGGAAGCAAGATAGTTAGACTGCAGTGGACGTTAACCCAGACCAACTGAATGACTGATTGACGGAATGAATGGATGGATGGAAGGGGAGCTACAAGCATGCCTCGGAGATATTGCAGGTTCAGTTCCAGACCACTGCAATAAAGTGAATATCTTAATTAAGCAAGTCACAAGAATTTTTTGGTTTCCCAGTGTATATAAAAGTTATGTTTATACTGTACTGTAGTCTATTAAGTTTGCAATAACATTATATCTTAAAAAAATGTATATGCCTTAACTAAAAAATACTTTGTTGCTAAAAAAATTGCTAACCATCATCTGAGCCTTCTGCAAGTCCTAATCTTTCTGCTGGTGGAGGATCTTGCCTCCATGTTGACGGCTGCTGATCAGGGTGGTGGTTGCTGAAGGCTGGAGTGGCCGTGACAACTTCTTAAAATAAGACAGCAATGAGTTTGCCCCATCAATTGACTCTTCCCTTCACAAATGGTTGCTCTGTAGTGTGCAGTGCTATTTGAGAGCATTTTACCCACAGTAGAACTTCTATTAAAATTGGAGTCAATCCTCTCAAACCCTGCCTCTGCTTTAGCAACTAAGTTTATGTAATATTCTAAATCCTTTGTTGTCATTTCAACAATTAAGTTCACCATCTTGTATGGGCACAGTTTATGGTACCCCAAAACAATTACAATAGCGACATCAAAGATTATTGGTCACAGATCACCATAACAAATATAATAATAATGAAAAAGTTTGGAATATTTTGAGAATTAACAAAATGTGACACAGAGACACTAAGTGAGCAAATGCTGTTAGAAAAATGGTGCCGAGAGACTTCTTGATGCAGGGCTGCCACAAACCTTCAGTTTGTAAGAAAATAAAAAAGGCAAGGGACTTCCCTCATGGCGCAGTGGTTAAGAATCCACCTGCCAGTGCAGGGGACATGGGTTTGAGCCCTGGTCCAGGAAGATCCCACAGGCCATGGAGCAACTAAGCTCGTGCACCCAACTACTGAGCCTGCACTCTAGAGCCCACGAGCCACAACTACTGAGCTCACGTGCTGCAACTACTGAAGCCTGCACACCTAGAGCCCGTGCTCCGCAGCAAGAGAAGCCACCACAATGGGAAGCCCGCGCACTGCAATGAAGAGTAGCCCCTGCTCACTGCAACCAGAGAAAGCCCGCACGCAGCAACAAAGACCCAACTCAGCAAAAAATAAAATAAATTAATTAATTAACTTTTAGAAAAGAAAATAAAAAAGGCAATATCTGTGATGCCCAATAAAGCAAAGAGCAATAAAATGAGATATGCCTGTATTTTACTGACTGGAGTCAGTCAAGGAAGACCTCTCTGATAAAGCGGATTTGAGTAGAAGCCAGAGAGAGAGAGAGAGATCTGTAAGATTCTGGGGGGAAATCCACCCAGCAGAAGGGACTAGCAAGTGTGAAAGTGCTGAAGCAGATGTGGACTCTGTGCACTGGCAGAACAGCTCAGAGGCCCCCAGAGTCACAGCATGGGTTAATCTTGGGGGAGATGATGTTGCAGAAGCAGGTTTTTCCCTTTCCCAAGTTTCTTTCAATCTTTCTGATTACTGCAAGGGAAAGATCTCAGTTTGATGCAAGTTCGTACTCAACACTCCTCTCATGCAAAATTTGTTACTCTAACTTTTAACAAAAAGATGACAGGTTAAGGGATCACAACCTTCTGCTGTGACAATATTTAACTAAAATAGAATAATAGTGTTGGTTTGTATTTTATTTACTTTCACATTTATTATCTATTATGGCAAGTGCCCTGGTTTCCCGTTTATAAGAGTGATAAAATTGTCTTTTTAAATAAACATATTTAAGTTTTCAACTAACTCAACTTCAAGAAAATATATGACATAAGATATGGATAAGGGGTATGTAGTCAGAAATGGCAAAAATCGTCAATGTGACTGGCAAATGACTAAAGTTTGGGAAACACGGTTCTAGTCCATCCCACCTGCACCTGAACTCCCTAAAGATGGATCCAAATCCATTGAACTCTGCTTCTGCTAAGACCATTACAATGTAGTGAATGTAGGTATAAATTAATCCAGATGCTCTAGTCAGTGATACTCTCACCCCTGAGTTAAAATAGCGCTTTTTGAGAACTTTAATTCAAATATTCTCTTTGGAAGAAATATCAAGGTATCATGGCTAGTGCAAAAATTGGGCAGAGAGTTCTGAAAGTGATTTCCCATTTATATTACCTAGATGATTTTATTGACTTTTCTCCCTAGTTGTTTCTGGATTTATGTGCTTGTGTATTTTTAGATTGATACTAATTTTTATTTATTTATTTATTTATTTATTTTTGGCTGTGTTGGGTCTTTGTTGCTGCACACGGGCTTTCTCTAGTTGCGGCAAGCGGGGGCTACTGTTCGTTGTGGTGGGCGGGCTCTAGGCATGCAGGCTTCAGTAGTTGTGGCATGCAGGCTCAGTAGTTGTGGCATGCAGGCTCAGTAGTTGTGGCTCGCGGGCTCCAGAGTGAAGGCTCAGTAATTGTGGCGCAAGGGCTTAGTTGTTCCGCGGCATGTGGGATCTTCCTGGACCAGGGCTCAAACCAGTGTCCCCTGCATTGGCAGGCAGATTCTTAACCACTGTGTCATCAGGGAAGTCCTGATACTAATTTAGATGGAAGTTTTTCTTAAATGAAGTACTTTCACAAACAAAAAGATACTTTGGGGGAGCTATGGTTTAGAAGGCTGTGTTCTACCTACTTAATGATGCAGTTTGAATGCCTCAGTACTGTATATTTGAATGTTTTTTTCTGAATTTCTTTCCAGTGAGATTTAAGCAAGGAGATGGGTGGGGGTTGCTTTGTATTCTTGGCACTCTCTGGAAGGAGGAAATAAAACGTGAACTGAGCTGTTCCACGTAGAGGTCCAGGCTGATCACCAGTGAGTTAAATGGTACAACACCATATCCATCTAAGTGTAAATATTTTGCTCCATTTTTTAGTGACTCTGGAAGACAAGAGTTGGGAAATGATGTACCCACTTTCACAGAGAAGAAAGCCCCACTTGCACCACATTTTAAATCATTAAAGAACTATTGATATAATCTAAATAATCAGAGGAGAAACTAGTCACTCATTTAAATTATCTGTAGGATTTTTGAAATCCCTATGACAAAACACATATAGTGATAAAAAAGACTCCTCCCCTCACCCTGAAAAAAACCCTGGGCTAGAAACCAGAAGGCTCTAGGTGCTAGTCTCAGCTCAGTCAACTATCCCAGTGTCCATTCACCTTGAAGAGCTCACTTGGTTTCTCTGGGCTCAGTTTTTTAACCCTAAAATGAGAGAAATAGATTAGATATATTCCCCTTAGGGTAAAAATGCAGTGCTTTTTATGATAACAACAACAAATATTACCAGAGTGAATAAATTGTATATCCTAAATAAGATAACTGGCTAAAAGAGTTTCTGAATGACCAAGCAATGAAATTACAGAAAATAACAAGTACAAAAGATATGCTTTTTACAAAAGTATAATTGTTGGGAAGTACTAAATTACATTTGGATATTGAAAAGCCATGAAAGAACTCAAGCAGACAAAAAAAAAAAAAACTATACAAGATAAGAAACACACACAGTTGTGTTGTAGCCATAATACAGCCCAACTCATTGGACCAGAGAAGGGACACATTTTTGCTATATATTTCCATTTCTAAAACACACACACCAGCTGGGTCATTGTGACATGGATCGAAGGTCAGTTTACTCCTCAACTGGAATCAATGCATAGCTGTCAGAAGGGAGTTGTAAAACCTCCATTCTGAGCAAGTGGAAAGGGAGTGACAGCCAGGCTGGAACCATTAGAAAGTATTTTTAGGGCCACACATATCATTTCATAATAATGTGCATGTCATTGTCTACTTGTATACTGTGTGGTCTGAGAACAACTTCCAAATTAAAATATAGTGATTGCTCCCATTAAGTTTTTCCTGGCAAATTTTTCTCTTTTCTACTCCTTTAGATGGGATCAGACATTGACTCAATACTCTGAAGCAGGTATATTCAACTGAGAGAGAAAAAAAACAAGCCACATATAAAGCAAAACTGTTAAGGGCTACAAGGAGCCTTGGCCACATTTGTGGAAGACTAAGATAATGCTAGCTAGTCTGTCCAGATATCTGGGAATGGATTAGATTACTTTCTGGGGCTCCTTTTAAGATCAAGATGCCATAGAAAATTTCAGTAATTGACACATTTAGATGGTGAAAAGGCTGTGTTTACTTATTTTTAAATACTATATACCTTTGTACTTTGGTAAATATTTGTGAGTATATCTTACATTGGATTCCTTATAACTATTTTCAGAGACACAATTTACTTAGAAGTCAACTGGGTAATACAGCAAACTGCTGTGGGTGGAGATAAAATGTCATACCTTACAGGAAGTAATTTATCTGCCAGGTGGGTTATCAGGATATGGTGATGATTAGACTTGTTACTCAAATTATTTCCTAACAACTTCAAAGGAAATGATGTTGAATTTGAAACCATCTAGCATTTGAAAGCCTGTGTGAGTTTCAACTCATCTTCTCAAGGACCACATTTTCCAAGGGGTCAGAAATGGAGTTTCAGATATTATCTACCATAGTGGCTATACTCTGAGGCCTAAACATGTCACAGGATGAGCTGCTAGTAGAAAGAAGCAAATCTCCCTGCTACATGGTAGTGTGAATTTTTGCAGAGGACATTCCAAAACATCCATCAAGTTAACTGGAAAAAAATATATATATAAATGTAGAGTCTGATGGATACCTAAAGCCCAAGGAAGCAGATATTTGCCATTTGTGAGCAGAATTCAAAAATTCCAAGAAGCAAAAAAACAAATTTACCAAGTGGCATCCTTCCTAAATCCAAAACTAGACGCTGCATGAGTTGATATCATGCTGATTTTGAAGCTCTTACACAAAACCAGCAAACAAAATTATACACCAGAATTGCTGGATCAGTTGCAGATATGTTTGTTTGTTTTTAATTGGAGTCCCTAACATCTCTGAAACACACAGCTGAGCCACGAAAAGTACAGTTGACCACATATGTTAGTTTTCTTCACTTTTAAAACTGGCCAATTTTAAAACTCCAGAGTGAAGAAACTGCATCGTTGACATTAAAAATGTCTTTTTAACTTGTACTGTAGCAGTTAAACAATACGCCATATTTTAAAAAAACATATAAAAATAAAACCAAAAAGTAAACAGAATTGTGGAATTCCCTGACATTGTGTTAAAGTATTTCAGCAGCAGCCTCTGTGTTAGACTGGAACCCCAGAACTCCTTAAATGTGTATTGTATTGAACTTTTTTTCCAGGAGAATAAAGAAGTAGATTTTTTGCTGTAACTAAGTTGGCATTGCATTAATCAAACAAAAAAGCAAACAGGATGTCTGAACCACATGCATTAAAGATTTCAGAATGACACGGCAAGCAAATTATACATGCAGTGCTTATGCTTCCAGAAAACGAGGATGCTCAGAAAGAACTAAATTACATGTGGGTACTATGAAAAAATGATGAGGTGGGATGTAACTGGTTGAGGGTGATATTTGGAGCTTTTTTCCACTTAAAATACTTTGGGCTCATTCACGTGTGCAATGCCTCAACCCCTAATGGAACAAAGAAAAGCCACAAATATGAACAGAACAAAAGCTCTCTCCAAATGGAAGCTACAAATCAGAAACTTTGAGGAGGTTTGCCTCCACTCCCTGTGTAGAGATGGTTCGCACACATTTAGCTAGACACAAAGTAACTTGATAGAGAAATGTTGTGTTGGGGATCCACAGTGGTCTGTGCTGCCCTTGCTCCGCCCTACTCCCTGGTCGCTCAGTAACAGGACTGACTTGAGGGAGCAGTTCTGCTAAATCAGTCTGGTTTGGTGCCCCCTGTGCTCCAAGGTCATGTGACTAGACATGTTGCGATACTCCAGAGGTGGGATGGTGTGACTAACCTTGCTGAGTCATGCTATACTTGTGGGGCAAGTAGCATCAGTGTTTTAATTTAAGTGCCCTTACGAGCATTGGGAAACAATGACCACCCTTTCCCTTTGCTTGGGGTGTGTCAGTGACACAGGACAGAGCTCCACACACGATGTAATTAATATGAGCCAGTCATGAGTAGATTTTTTTTTCCAGTTAAAAGAATGTAAACCTGACTACTCCTTACAGATATGACAAAGGAAAAGGCATTTTCTTAATTTTTCTGTCCATGCAGATGATCATGCTGGGGGAAAATGAAGAGCAAGGCTATTTGTGGATCTATTCCCTCATTCCTACCCCTGTGTGTGGGAAAGGAGCAGAAATTTCTGTCTTTGAGAAGATTCTGCAGATGGCAGAATATAATAAAGCTCCAATAATTTAGAATATTTTGTACTTGTACAGACTTTTAGAGTTTGCCAAACATTTTCACGTAAATAATTTCCCATAAGATGTCAGGATTGTTCTCTTTATATAAGTTGATTTTTTTAAACTTTGAATGCCCTGTAATATGTATACAAGTGATGTTCATTATACAGGTGCTTTTTCAATTTTCCCTACAAGCGTATGTAGAAAGTTTCACAATAGAGGCCATTCTCCAGCCTCCACAAATACACACCCCACCCTACCCTAAAACATACTGTAGAATGATTTTCAAGAGAAAGTGTTCACATCTTATTTTATTTTTTCTAAAACAGGAAGTAGGCACCACAGTAGGAGAAAAGGGAAGCTAACCTTCCTCTTTCACTCTTTCTGGGGCTGTGAGGCAAAGCAGTGATGCAAAATATTTTAACCCCAGTTAATTCCCTACAAGGTATGTAGAAAGTTTCACAATAGAGGCCATTCTCCAGCCTCCACAAATACACACCCCACCCTACCCTAAAACATACTGTAGAATGATTTTCAAGAGAAAGTGTTCACATCTTATTTTATTTTTTCTAAAACAGGAAGTAGGCACCACAGTAGGAGAAAAGGGAAGCTAACCTTCCTCTTTCACTCTTTCTGGGGCTGTGAGGCAAAGCAGTGATGCAAAATATTTTAACCCCAGTTAATCACCATAAGAGAAAACATAATTAAAAGTATCAGAGTTGAAATAAGCAAGAGTCAAAGAAAGCTTCTTTTTCTAAATGACAGTCTTCAACTTGTCATGTGCATGTGGGTTAGTGAAAAAGAATGAGAATTTTTAATTATTATTTATCTTTGTTTCAGAGTTTTAGAATTCTTTTTATTGAAGTATAGTTGATTTACAACGTTGTGTTAATTTCTGTTGCACAGCAAAGTGATTCAGTTATACATATATATATACATTCTTTTTTGTATTCTTTTCCATTATGGTTTAATACAGGATATTGAAAATAGTTTCTTGTGGTATACAGTAGGACCTTGTTGGTTATCCATTCTATATATACTAGTTTGCATCTCCTACTATTTTTAGTTTTTAAAAGGTTACTGCGTATCTACTCTGATAACCAAATAAAGTTCCCCACAATTTTTTAGCAATTTGGCCCCCTTTTCATTCATTCAATAATACATGATTTTAGAGAAATGAAAATCAAAACTACAATGAGGTGTCACCTCACACCGGTCAGAATGGCCATTATCAAAAAATCTACAAACAATAAATGCTAGAGAGGGTGTGGAGAAAAGGGAACCCTCCTGCACTGTTGGTGGGAACGTAAATTGATACAGCTGCTATGGAGAACAGTATGGAGGGTCCTTAAAAAACTAAAATTAGAACTACCATATGACCCAGCAATCCCACTACTGGGCATATACCCTGAGAAAACCATAATTCAAAAAGAGTCATGTACCACAGTGTTCATTGCAGCTCTATTTACAGTAGCCAGGACATGGAAGCAACCTAAGTGTCCATCATTGGATGAATGGATAAAGAAGATATGGCACATATATACAATGGAATATTACTCAGCCATAAAAAGGAACGAAATTCAGTTATTTGTAGTGAGGTGGATGGACGTAGAGTCTGTCATACAGAGTGAAGTAAGTCAGAAAGGGAAAAACAAATACTGTATGCTAACACATATATATGGAATCTAAAAAAAAAAATGGTTCTGAAGAACCTAAGGGCAGGACAGAAATAAAGACACAGACGTAGAGAATGGACTTGAGGACATGGGACTGGGGAGGGGAAGGGTAAGCTGGGACGAAGTGAGAGAGTGGCATGGACATATATACACTACCAAATGTAAAATAGCTAGCTAGCAGGAAGCAGCCGCATAGCACAGGGAGATCAGCTCAGTGCTTTGTGGCCACTGAGAGGGGTGGGATAGGGAGGGTGGGAGGGAGACGCAAGAGGGAGGAGATATGGGTATATATGTATATGTATATCTGATTCACTTTGTTATAAAGCAAAAACTAACACACCATTGTAGAGCAATTATACTCCAATAAAGATGTTAAAAAAGTAATAATAATACATGATTACCTGAATGGTGTAAATACCACTGTCCTTTTTGCAATCATCACAAAACTTTTTTAGCAACCTTGATAATTATTTGATCCTTTCTACTTGTTCTAGTGGCATTCTTTCTTTCCCTTTGTCCATCTATCTCTCAATCTGTTTTCTGACTCCGTGTTTCTCTCCGTCTCTCTTTCCATACCTGTCATTTCACTCTTTTACTTTCTCCCCCACCACACACTATCCTCCTCTACCCCACTCCTGTTAACTGATGTCTCTTACATATCAAGAACAATATCAATTCATAAACACCTCCCTGCCCCCTCCGATGAGCCCCTTTTACTTCCTACTCCATCTTTCTCACAATCTACCCAAAAATATCTTATTACAGGAGCTTGAAGATTCACCTTAAAAATCCGTTGCTGATGGCTCATCTTAGGTATGCAATAGTGAAAAATTGGAGGTTAGCCAACTATCTCTTGGGGGGCTATTGGTTAAATAAATTATGGTGAATTTATGAAATGGAATACCATACAACCATCAAAAGTGCAACCAGATACTGGCATGGAAAATTGTTCACATATTTTTGCATGGAAAAAGTGGACTGCAGAGCAGTATGTATAATATGAAGACACTTTAAAATATACATAATCATGTCTTACTCTGTTAAGGCTGCTATAACAGAATACCACAGACTGGGTGGCTTATAAACACATTTATTTCTCACAAATCTGAAAGCCGGGAAATCCAAGATCAAGGTGCCAGCAGATTCGGCGTCTGGTGAGAGATGGCCTCCTGGTTCATAGATGGCTGTCTCCCTGCTGTGCCCTTACAAGGGAGAAAGAGCAAGGGAGCAATCTGGAGTCTCTTTTATAACAGCATAACTATCCTTAAGGACTCCACCTTCATGACCCAAAGGCCCCACTTCCAAATAGCATCACATTGGGGATTAGGTTTCAACAAATGAATTCTGAAGGAAACAAACAGTCTGTAGCAATTTGCATGGCAATGGGTTTAGAAGAATTTATTCTGAATTGTAAGGAGAGATAGCCCCTATGTAGTGAATTAGGCATGACTTAATTTCTTTTTTTTTCTTATTTTTATTTTTTATTTTTGTGATAAACCCATGTTGTTGTTTTTCTACAAAATTAAAATGATTCTAAAATACAAGTTTCATACTCAAAGTATGAGATCAAGGACTCACTTTCTCTAGCTTCTCACTGCTGCTTCTGTTTTTGCTGTAGAAAGCAGTGGGAAATATTTCTGATGGGTTCTCCACCACCAGAAGACAGGGGACAAACTGAAGCTGTCACTGGCCTCATTCCTTTCCTGCCAACCACAGATCGCGCAGCATGCAAAGCCCCTGGAGCCCAGCGTGGTCCCTCCCACTGGTGACAGAAGCAAAGCCCACGAACTATAGCTTTCAAAGACAGACTTGACTCTCCTCTGAATAAGAGAATCCTTGCTCTTAAGAGAAATTATCATATATAGGCATCAATAACTTTAAATGGGAACGTTCCTACTATGAAAACCATCTGTCTTTTTGAATTATGTACTGCTGCCAAAATTCCATTTCTTTACTTGAAAATTTTGCTAAACTCTGAGCATTAGTGTTCCTTGATTTGACTAGTCTTGCCATTCAAGTGGCTGCTCTGATACCCTTATTCGCATGTTCTAAAATAATGAAATAAAAACTCTCAAAGGCCTCAAACAACTGATTTCCCCTTTGTGTGTGTGTGTGTGTGTGTGTGTGTGTGTGTGTGTGTGTGTGTGTGTGTGTGTAAGAAGATATAGTCGTAGAACTGGTAAGTTGAACAATATGTGATTTAAATCCATGTAACTGGCTCTTATTTTACTGAATTATGAAATGTCCTATCTTAATAGCATTTCTTTGCTCTTACTGTCAAAACCACTAATGCCATATCAACATCTACACTTTGTAATGCCCTGTTTGTAACTTCTGATATATTCAGCCACGGCTCAGATTTGGTAATATGAACCCTGGCTGAGGTTACCTCTGCAGATCATTTTCTGGGAAACCAATTGTGTATCCAAGGTTTGAGGATTCAGAGAAATGTTTAATGCATTTAAACAAACCTGCTCTCTTCAGTTTATTTAGCAATACGCTTTATACACACAGTTGTATGCACAACTGCAGTGATTTCTAACTGTTCTCATCTACTCAATAGATGACTTTAACAACTGGGGCAACTTATTGCCGTTCATTCATTTGTATCATAACAATCCTGAGGGCAATAAAACTGCCTATGCTAACAATACTCAATGATTCAGATTTCTTATTAATTCAGATTGGGGCACTCCTCAGGTTGACTGGTTCAGTTTTACTGTAAAAATGGATCCACCAGTTAATATCACTCAACAATAGTGTGTAGGTGTTATGCATTCATTTCTTCATTCAATAAACCTACATTACTGAGTGCCTATTCTTTACCAGGCATTGAGTTGGCCCTGGGAATATGGAGAAAAAAAGCTGGGCTTTCTACACTTAAGGGTCTCTCAGGCTGGTGGAGGACACAGGCAGGTAAGGAGACAATTGCCCTCCAGGGAAGTAAGTGCTATGATAAAAACTCCAGTTTTCTGTGTGTTGGTGACTCTGGGCCCATATCTTTCTTCTACATACTCAGCTGTTCTTTTGCATATCTCCACTTGGATCTTCCTCAGGAAAACAGAACAGTGGCATGGACATATATACACTACCAAACGCATAGCACGGGGAGATCAGCTCGGTGCTTTGTGACCACCTAGAGGGGTGGGGTAGGGAGGGTGGGAGGGAGGGAGATGCAAGAGGGAAGAGATAAGGGAACATATGTATATGTATAACTGATTCACTTTGTTATAAAGCAGAAACTAACACACCATCGTAAAGCAATTATACTCCAATAAAGATGTTTAAAAAAAAAAACAGAACCCATTCTGAGTACCTCCAGAGCAGACGCAGCCACAGCTAGAGAAACGCCGGAGGTTGGAAGGGAAGAGAAACAATATCTATCTTGGCTTTTCCCCTCCTCTTGTTCTCTAATCTCTTGCCAGTGCCTCCCATGCCCAAACCAAACCAGAAACCAGCTAACATGAGAGCCCAGGGATCGTAGCCAGCAAGTCAACTCCTGGTGACACACCACAGAGCAGGGAGAGAGCAAGGAAAATGATCTGTGGGCAAACAGGCCCAGGAGCAACGCATGCCTCCACCTCCCTCAAACCCTCAAAATGAAAGTTTTCATTTCCCTCACAGCCCAACCCTATCCCCAGAACCTCTTCATCCTCCTCTGTTTTCCTGCCTTCATGGCTGCCAATTATTGCCCAAGCCAACAATTTGGATATCATCCTTGATTGCTTTCTCATCCTCATTCTGACAATCAATCGCCAAGTCCGTTGATCTCTGTCTGCTTCGTCTCTCAAAAGAGTCATTCTTGTCCATCCCAACTGCACATCCTTCTTTCAGGTCACCACCATCTAACATCAATGACCACATCAGCCTCCTAACTGACCTCCTGCTGCTAGACTTGCCTTTTGCTCTCCTTCCATTTCATTTCACCCAAACTAATCTTTACAGTATATATCTGATTATGTCAACCTCTTGCTTAAACCCTTTCTTCTGTGGAGTCCCAATGGGGTGTCCTCAGAATAAAATCTAAATTCCTTTTCATATGAGGTCCTTCTAATCTGGCCCCTTCTGTTTTCAGCACCATGTGTTCATTCATTCATTCATTCATGCCTGCATGCATTCACTCAAGCAATAAATGTTCATTGAGTTGCCTACTCTGTCAGGCACTGGGCCAAGCCCTGGAGACACTCCCTACAGTGAATGATCCAGGCTGTCACTAACCAGCACCCTGAATTCACGTTCCCTCTCTCCTTCCTCTTCCTCAGCTACTCCCTCCTTCACCCATTCCCTTTCCCTCATTCGTATTCTTCCTTCATATCTTAGATGAATCTTCCTCTAAGCAGCCACCCCTCATTCTCCAAGTCCAACTTATGTCCCTTCTAAGTATCCGCAGAGTGCCTTGTGCATACTTCTTTCATTAGCTAATCACACTTTATCATGATTGTCCCTTTACTGATCTAAATTCTCAAATTGTGCTAAATTCTTTGAGCACAGGAGCTCTATTTTATTCACTGTTTTACTCCTATTGCCTAACACAGTGAACACTACATTGTAGGCCTTCGAATCTTTATTGGAAGAATCATCTAATTAACTAATAAACACAAGGTGCTCTGGGAAGGTGCCCTGTAAGGGAGTGCCCCATAAGGTGGTGATAGAATGGTAGGAAGGGAAGGATGGGGAAGTTTTCCCAAAGAAGGTATTATCTAAACTGAATTTTGAAGGACAACTTGGAAAATTGTTGGAAGTTGGAAGGAAAACAAGTAGGTGAAAAAGAAAGGAAAAGTGTGAGAAAAGTTAACATGATATGAACACAGAGGCACGCTCCAGAACTTCAGGTAGCTTTATATAGCCCAGTTCATAAAGTTTGAGAGGAAAGATAGTGAAAGATGAGGCTAACAAGGATAATGAAAGACTTGCTAAAGCATTAAGAGCTTAAACTGAAATTTCTGCAAGATGTTAAACAAGAAATGAGATGATCACACTTGCATTTAGAATGCACTGGCAGCTATGTGGGGAGTGAATTGGAGACAGCAAGGCTGGCTGCAGGAAGAGCAGTTGAGACAAGAAATGGCTAGAGCTGGAACTTGGACAGAGTGAAGAGATATTGAAGAAATAGAATTAACAGGACTTGGCTCGATTGATAAGGAAAAAGGAAAAATAAAGGGTGAATCTAGAATGACGAGTTGAATTTCACCATGTTGGGGTTGAGATGCCTCTGGGCCATTGAGTTAGAAATGTCTATTTGGACCAGACAAGTCTGAATTCAGAAATGGTCTAAAGTGGACATATGAGATAGGAATGGCTGTGAGTGTGAGAAGGTAAGTGAGAAAGGGATAGGTATATGGGTGTTCACTGAACAATTCTTCCAACTTTTTCAAATTTGAAATTTTTCATTAAAAAGCATTGAGAAAAAATGAGAAGAGGCTGAAGGAAACAAAGAAAAATAGAATAGAACAGAATAAAAATGAAATAAATTAATTAAATAAAGAAGCTGCAACTCAAGAGGCAGATGGCAAACCAGCAAAGGGTGGTATTCTAGAAATCACGGGAAGTGTTTCAAGGAGGAAGTAACTAACAGTCAAATTCTGCAGATCAGTAAAGTGAGATAAGACTTCTAAATCATTTATTGAAGTAAGTTTGAAACCTAGGGAAAGGCAGTTTCTTAGAGTGATGGGAGTAGAAGACAAAGGGAATAAGCAGTGATCAGGAAGTAAAAAGGGGAGACAATGACTGTAAACTACTTTCTTTAGAAAATTTGGCTGTGAAGGGAAAGCAGTGTCAGGTGCCAGGTGGAGGGGACAATGGCAAGAGGCTTTTTTTGAGATGGGAGGCATTTGGCCTTGTTTGTACCATGAGGGGAAAGAGTCAGTGCTCTGAGGAGAAAGAATCAGGGTGGAGGGTGAAGATATTGGGTTGGCCAAGAAGTTCATTCGGGTTTTTCTGTAACATCCTTCAGTACTCTAGGAGAAAGAATCAGGGTGGAGGGTGAAGATATTGGGTTGGCCAAGAAGTTCATTCGGGTTTTTCTGTAACATCCTATGGAAAAACCTAAACGAAGTTTTTGGCCAACCCAATACAAGTGAGAGAGGAGATAAAGGGTGTTCCAGATCCCTGAAGAAAGGACAAGTGATGAAATCCAAACACAAGAGCAGAAATTAGCTGCACACAGCAGGAGAGGTATCTCTTCCCAAAGACAAAGAGAAAGGATGGGAATAGATGCAGGTAATTTTGTCAAGGGGATGCAGGAAGTTGAGTGAGTTCTTGTTCAACCACCTCTAGTTTCTCTGAACCCAACAATTTGACCACCTGGTTGCAGTTGGGTATAACTGCTAGGGTTAATATGTTGGGAAACTTTTGGTTGCATGCCCAGATAGTTGTATGAGATTGGGTTTCCTGGAAACATACTTTGAAACCAAAAGTTGCATGCAGGAGGCTTACTGGGGAGACCTCTTAAGGAAATATACCTACAAAGAAGAAAACAGAACTGGGGAGAGGAAGAAGCCAGTCCACAATGCATGTGCAACTGAGACTTTAGTTAATCCAACAGTGAGCCCTGGAGCTGAGATAGCCTTTCAGAGTTGTCTCAAACTAAAGCAGTTGGGATGTGCCTTTGTGCCCATACATCAACCAAGCTTTGGCTACAGACCACTCCATAGGAAAGGATACAGCACATGGCAAGGCTGTTCTCGGTGGCTGAGGGCAATGCCCTGGGAGAGACACAGCTGCAAGCTGTCAGTTGATATTCGCAGCAGTGTGGGTTGGGTGAGCCAGCCCTGAAGAGGGGATCTGGGTGGAGCCCATGGAATCCATTAGAGCCCACCATCACACAGAGCAGTCCATTTGTTTCTTACAAGTTTGTTCCATCTCGGAGTAGCTTCTTCAGGAGTTTGGTTGGAAAACCTCATGTTTTCTGAGCAACTTAGAGAGGTTAGTGGGATGAAGTACAGCTCCCGAAGCTGCATTTGATCTTAGGGCCATAACTGATACTCATTAACCTTCTCCACTATCCACCCTCATTTAGCACCTCTGTGGCCCAGGCAGCCTGAGAAATCTGAGCCTGTAGTTACCATTGCTCTCCTCAGGTGGTGGCTGCTGATGGTATCCATTTACTCTTTTTTTTTTTTTTTTTTTTTTTTGTTACACGGGCCTCTCACTGTCATGGCCTCTCCTGTTGCGGAGCATAGGCTCCGGACGCGCAGGCTCAGCGGCCATGGCTCACGGGCCCAGCCTTTCCTTTGCAGTACACGGGCCTCTCACTGTTGTGGCCTCTCCCGTTGCGGAGCACAGGCTCCGGACGCGCGGGCTCAGAGGCCATGGCTCACGGGCCTAGCCGCTCCGTGGCATGTGGGATCTTCCCGGAACGGGGCACGAACCTGTGTCCCCTGCATCGGCAGGCGGACTCGCAACCACTGCGCCACCAGGGAAGCCCTCCATTTACTCTTAACAAGAGGGCATGAGAAAACCAAGAGAGGCTCCAGTGGATCACCTGCGTGCCAAACATTGTCTTTCCTGCCCCTACTGTGGAGCAGTAACCCTGCCTCCTCCTGATGATTAGGGGCAATTACTCTTGCCAGGATGGGGATTCCTTTTCTTGCCAGGATGGTGATTCCTTTTCTTGCCTGCTAGTCTTTTGGCACATGGAGCCCAAAGTGACCAAGTGAGTGCTGAAGCTTAAAATGCAATGGGACCCATTATGTCCTCTAATAACAGGGCCTCCAGGCCCACGATGCCCAAAGCAGGGATGAGACGTACAGATTTCTCAAATGGGTCTCTGAGATGATGATATAAAGGGACAGTTCCATTACATTCCTTGGTTTCCAAACTTGCAGCTTACCAATTAGGAATACAGGAGTACCATATAATCTTTGTTATTTAGGATGTACACAACATCCTGGGAGATGGTGGCAACCTCACAGGGTAACATCTCCAAGATGGAGCCTCAGATGCATCTTTAAGAGGCTGTTTTACCGCTCTATCTGGCTGATGGCCTCTGCGGGATACAGCAAGAAAGGACCAATGGACCCCATGGCCATGTTCCACTGCTACACTCCTTTGCTGTAAAGTGGGTCCCTAGGTAAGTCATAATGGGCAGCACTAGCTGAATGGCTACTTGATGTCTCATGGTCATAAGCTCTGTCTCTTTTGTGACCCAACAGCCCACCAAGTAGTTTTTGAATGGTTTATAGTTCTTTGCAGAAGAAGGCATGGCCTTGTGCCAGAACACCAGAGGTATACATTATGATTTTCCTTTTGAGACTTCCCATGAACTACAAATGATCTCATTTCCCACCACAAATACCTCTAGTACATGCAGTTTGAACAAGGGTAAAAATTGATTATTGGATGGAAAAAAACTCTTAGACAATTGCAATGGTTGGTAGTTCTCCAAAGCTCAACTCTACCTGACCAAAAATCATTATTCTTTAATGTTTCATTTCTCTTATTGAATTTTCATGAGCATGACATGAACAGCATTGACATTGACTTCATGGAAATACACAAAACATATATAAGGTGAGTGCTACAAAACTATGGTGAACGATGGCTGTGATTGGCAGGTTTTCTCTTGATGGATTCTCTATCTTAAAGTCTTATAGCGAGACTAGGCTGCATGTTCCTATGGGTTGCATTGACTACCTTGTGGATGTTGTCTATGTTTGATCCTCAGTGTTTATGTGTGTGACTTGGACTTTGAGAATTAAGTAAAAATAGTTTACATTTTATTATTTAATCCTACAAAAGTCCTTCAACCCATCATTAATTATGTCAAGTGCTAAAAAGAAAAGATGGTCAGCAATATCTTACTGAATATAGGCCTATGGTTCTACTGAAAGCCAATTCAACTCAAGACAGTCTCTATGTCATATATTGTGATAGTTCTTTTGCAACTGAGGCTATGAAACCAATAAGACTTTTGGATCACTTGAAAAGAAAACATCTTAATAAAGCAGGTAAGAGTTTAGAATATTTCAGAATTTTGAAAGATAATTTTGAGATATGTAACAGATAATTTCTAGTTAAGAAGAACACACATTTGGTAATGATCATTTTGTAATGAGCACAGATGTGTCATAATGTTGTATAATTGAAACTTATATAATGCTATATACCAATTCCACCTCAATAAAAAAATTAATATGTGAACTTCTGGTTAAACATGGTACATTGAAAATATAAGTTTTTCTGTGCTACCTCTCAAAACTCAATTTTAAAATGTAAAGAAAAAAAAGAACACACAAATAACAATGGAATCATTGGGTCTTATAAAGTTGCAGAAATCACTGAAAAATCTGGTAGTTCTGATACACTTGTTGAGAGTATATGGATGTAGAGTCTGCAATTTCAATTGTGATACAGCAATATACAGTATTTAAAAAGAACTGCCATTGAGTAATGATTCAATTCAAAGATGTATCTATGAATTGTCTGTTAACATTGAAAAACAATTAATTGGTACATTAAAAACAATAAAAATTTTTATTTAGTTTGATGAAACACAGTTACTGAAAATAAGACCCTTCTATTTGTTGTATCTATGATTATTTTAAATTGTAAGAAGTGATGTTTGTAAATTTTTTAGAAACTGACTATACTAGGATATGTATTTTTGCTGCTCTAAAATTTTGGTTTGATGAAACACCAATACCATAGGAGAATTAGGTGCCCAGTGCTTCTGATGGAGCAAATTGCAGGGTTGGAAGACACAAAGGTTTAGAGCCCACCTAAAGTAAATACGTCCTGAAGTTCTCGCAATAAACTGCATTGTGCACTGACATCAATTAGTTGGAACAAATGTTAGTGCAGTTGTTTTTCTCACTATTATAATTCGAACCACCCATAATATCATAGCAAATATGATTACCTTTTCAGAAAATGTAATGTTGATAAGGAACAGTATGTGAACCTTCTAGATGGCTGTCTGAAATAAACTAACAAGATTTGTACACCTTTTCTTTTTTCTTTTTCTTTTTTTGCGGTACGCGGGCCCCTCACTGTTGTGGCCTCTCCCGCTGCGGAGCACAGGCTCCAAATGTGCAGGCTCGGCGGCCATGGCTCACGGACCCAGCTGCTCCACGGCATGTGGGATCTTTCCCGGACCGGGGCACGAACCCGTGTCCCCTGCATCGGCAGGCGGCCTCTCAACCACTGTGCCACCGGGGAAGCCCCTGTACACCTTTTCTTATATAATTCATTTTTCAGAAAGCAAAGGAGACAAATTTAGCAAAGAAGATCAGCAAACACAAAAAACAGCTTATGTACTATGGTTTGAATTTTTCAGTAACTTTATGAAGCCTCATTTCAACTTCAAGTGAAATTGTGATAAATATGCAAATTTAGCGACCTTTACTGAAAATCTGGAAATATTTTATTTCATTCTTATTTTTAAAAATTTTTGGCTGCACCATGTGGCTTGTGTGATCTTAGTTCTCCCACCAGGGATGGAACCTGTGCCCCACTGCAGTGGAAGCACAGAGCCCTAACCACTGGACCTCCAGGGAATTCCCAAAACTGGAAGTACTTTTAGTTGGTTGAATGAGGAAATGATTCCAAGGTATGCAGGAGTTGATTGAAATAGATGGATTACTCACTGAGAATAAGCTTAGTGTTTTTCAGATAGTTTAAGAAGTCAAACTTCTTACCAGAAAGCAAGCTAGAGCAGCACGACTCAAGGGCCAAAATCCAGGGGAAAAAATCCATGGTTTTATAATCCCACATGACATTTTGTTAGTAAAATTCTCCACTTGTTTAGGCAGGAACTCCAATTCTCCAAAGTATTTCTGAGAATCCCAGAGGAACATCTCACATGCATTAACTAATTAGTTCAGGTCGTTCACTTTCCATACTATGGCTATCCTCTGCCATGCTGGAGCTCTGCTGTGGTTAAATGCCAGCTGGAGATCTGCTTAAGTGCTGTTGCTTAAATCTGCTACGTTGATGTTCTATACCAGATCCTTGCCAACACTCCAGCTACCAGTGCCCTCAACCCTTGCTGAGTGTGATAGTACAGCAGCAGTGAGCTGCAAAGTGAGAAGGAAAACAAATTTCTCTCTGTATTATGCTGTTTGAGGGTCTCAAAGCAACATTCTTAGACTCTAATGTGTTTTCTAAAAATCTAGAAAAGCTCTCTTCAATCTCTTAGCTTATATTGCTAAATCCAACCCACACCAGACCTTTCTCCCTATAGGGTAAATTGTATTTGAGATTCAGGTGTCCCTTTATTGTAATTTGCTCCTGTTGCTTCATAATCTATAGGTGCATATATATGCCTGAAATCCAATATTAACCCTCATCCAAATTATTTTTCCAAAAGGTTTATCAGCATCTGTTTAAATCAAATCAAACAAAATAGGCACAAATAGGTGCAGGTAGAAAGGAAGTTGCCTATCTCTGCCCATAGCTATGTCCGAATTTCAGTTTTGGTCCAGCTAGGAAGCCCTATTACCTTCTCAAAGGAAATGTAAAAGATTTTTCTGGACAACGTTTTACATATGCATGTGGAAAAAACTAAAACTAGGATTCAGGATATCTGGATTATAATCTTATCTCTGTAACTAATTTTCTTTGTGATCTCATGCCATGAACCTATTTCTTAGTGAATTAAATTAGTTTCGTAAGGTGGCTTTGACTATCAAATAGGATGATGGATGTGAAAGTGCTTTGAAAATATTAAATGTACTAGTGAAAGATGAAGGATTCTTATTCTTATTAATTAAAATTTTGGTCTCTGACTTTAACTGTCCACCTACTAAGTTATGACATTCACTCTGTGTTTCTCAGTTTTATTCCTTTGAAGATGTGAGATAAATTATTTTAGATGAACTTTGCCATAAAATGTTAGAGCTGGAAGGAGGGACTTTGGAGATTCTATAGCTCAAATCCCTCATTTTTCAGATGAGGAAGTTGAGTCCAAAGAAGGGCAGATTATCTAGATAACAGATGGGTTAAAATGTCAGGCACCCAAGATACTGATGCATGTAGTACTGATTTCATCACATCAAACAAGAGTGCTCTCCATACATTATGTCTTCTTTTTCAGAAATTATTCAATGAACAGTTGTCCACCATGCTTATTGCCCAGACCTCCAAGTAAGATATATGATATTTATTCACACCACTCCTTATTCCCAGAGCTTTTACAGACTAGTGCTCATGGAGCCCAGTTTTTAGGAGGCCAACAAATTGGTATTTATTGACTTCCTTTTCTGTTCTGGGCACTAGTCAAGGCACTGAAGATTTAGCATTTAACAAGACAGTAAACCACTTCCAGAGATTATATTCCACTGAAATACTAGGCATAAAAACGATACATGTATTAAAAGTAACCTGTTCTCTCAAGCTTGTAGGAGACACAGGTAATACTCTTTTTGGCAGTGTATTCCTTTAGTTGGAAGACTCCATTGAAGCACTGCTTCTCCATATTGGATTAATACTCAAGTTTCAATCTTCCTAGAGGTAGTTTCCAAGTCCTTAAGACTGTTAAGAATATGTCTATGCCCATTTATGATAAAAACCCTCCAGAAAGTAGGCACAGAGGGAACTTACCTCAACATAATAAAGGCCATATATGACAAACCCACAGCCAACATCGTTCTCAATGGTGAAAAACTGAAACCATTTCTTCTAAGATCAGGAACAAGATAAGGTTGTCCACTCTTACCACTATTATTCGGGATAGTTTTGGAAGTTTTAGCCACAGCAATCAGAGAAGAAAAAGAAATAAAAGGAATCCACATTGGAAAAGAAGAAGTAAAGCTGTCACTGTTTGCAGATGACATGATACTATACATAGAGAATCCTAAAGATGCTACCAGAAAACTACTAGAGCTAATCAATGAATTTGGTAAAGTAGCAGCTTACAAAATGAATGCACAGAAATCTCTTACATTCCTATACACTAATGATGAAAAATCTGAAAGAGAAATTAAGGAAACACTTCCGTTTACCATTGCAACAAAAAGAATAAAATACCTAGGAATAAACCTACCTAAGGAGACAGAAGACCTGTATGCAGAAAACTATAAGACACTGATGAAAGAAATTAAAGATGATGCCAACAGATGGAGAGAAACACCATGTTCTCGGATTGGAAGAATCAACATTGTGAAAATGACTCTACTACCCAAAGCAATCTACAGATTCAGTGCAATCCCTATCAAACTACCAATGGCATTTTTCACAGAACTAGAACAAAAAATTTCACAAATTGTATGGAGACACAAAAGACCCCGAATAGGCAAAGCAATCTTGAGAAAGAAAAACGGAGCTGGAGGAATCAGGCTCCCGAACTTCAAACTATGCTACAAAGCTACAGTAATCAATATAGTATGATACTGACACAAAAACAGAAATATAGATCAATGGAACAGGATAGAAAGCCCAGAGATAAACCCATGCACATATGGTCACCTTATTTTTGATAAAGGAGGCAAGAATATACAATGGAGAAAAGACAACCTCTTGAATAAGTGGTGCTGGGAAAGCTGGACAGCTATATGTAAAAGAATGAAATTAGAACACTCCCTAACACCATACACAAAAATAAACTCAAAATGGATTAAAGACCTAAATGTAAGGCCAGACAGTATAAAACTCTTAGAGCAAAACATAGGCAGAAAACTCTATGACATAAATCACAGCAAGATCCTTTTTGACCCACCTCCTAGAGAAATGGAAATAAAAACAAAAATAAACAAATGGGACCTAATGAAACTTCAAAGCTTTTGCACAGCAAAGGAAAACATAAACAAGACCAAAAGATAACCCTCAGAATGGGAGAAAATATTTGCAAATGAAGCAACTGACAAAGGACTAATCTCCAAAATATACAAACAGCTCATGGAGCTCAATATCAAAAACACAAACAACCCAATTAAAACATGGGCAGAAGACCTAAATAGATATTTCACCAAGGAAGACATACAGATGGCCAAGAGGCACATGAAAAGATGCTCAACATCACTAATTACTAGAGAAATGCAACTCAAAACTACAATGAGGTATCACCTCATACCAGTCAGAATGGCCATTATCAAAAAAGCTAGAAATAATAAATGCTGGAAAGGGTGTGGAGAAAAGGGAACCCTCCTACACTGTTGGTGGGAATGTAAATTGATACAACCACTATGGAGAACAGTATGGAGGTTCCTTAAAAAACTAAAAATAGAACTACCATATTACCCAGCAATCCCACTACTGGGCATATACCCAGAGAAAATCGTAATTCAAAAAGAGACGTGTACCACAATGCTCATTGCAGCACTATTTACAATAGCCAGGACATGGAACCAACCGAAATGTCCATCAGCAGGTGAATGGATAAAGAAAATGTGGCACATATATACAATGGAATGTTACTCAGCCATAAAAAATCAGCGAAATTGAGTTATTTGTTGTAGTGAGGTGGATGGACCTAGAGTCTGTCATACAGAGTGAAGTAAGTCAGAAAGAGAAAAACAAATACCATATGCTAACACATACATATGGAATCTAAAAAAAAATGGTACTGATGAATCTAGTGGCAGGGCAGGAATAAAGACATAGACATAGAGAATGGACTTGAGGACATGAGGGTGGGGAAGCTGGGGCAAAGTAAGAGTAGCATGGACTTATATACACTACCAAATGTAAAATAGATAGCTAGTGGGAAGCAGCAGCAGCACAGGGAGATCAGCTCGGTGTTTTTCGATGACCTAGAGGGGTGGGATAGTGAGGGTGGGAGGGAGGCTCAAGAGGGAGGGGATATGGGGATATACGTATGCATATAGCTGATTTACTTTGTTATACAGCAGAAACTAACACAACATTGTAAAGCAATTATACTCCAATAAAGATGTTAAAAAAAAAAAGAATATGTCTATGTAAGCCCACATGCAATATGAGAACTACTTTTATGTTTCAAATCTACCTTGTATTGAATGAAACACATATTTTGCTTATACTCTTGGTGACATTCATCTCCTAAACATGCAGCAGCACTTGGTTGAACAGAAGGAGAAAAGAGCCAGCTATTAACATCTGTCTGGCCATTTTATTTTCCCTCAACACTTTGGAGCAGACAGAATTCATTCAGCTATTTTATCCTCTGGATTCTTCTCCTCTGGGCCAGCTGACCATTAGCTGCCATATATATTCTTTTGGTTGGAATAGTGAAAGCAGGGTGTGTAAAGCTCTGAGAAATGGAGCTGGGACCCAGGAGCCAATGGGCCATAGACAGAGCTGAGATGAACAACCAAAGGCTAGGGTGTAGACAACATTCTGGTGATCAACTAATTGATGGGTGAAATATAGTCGGGTGAGAATGATACCAAGTAAAGGGTCAGAAGTTAGAAGAGTTGATCAGTGGACAGGTGGTGAGCCTCGTTATGACAGTATAAATTTTAATCAACTTTACTGAGATATAATTTACAAACAGTAATATAAATCCATTTTATGTGAGTTTGATGTGTTTTGAAATATGGATCTTCTTGTGTATCCACCACAACACCAATATAATAGTTTTCATTATGGACTCCTGTTTTCCCACCACATAATCTTCTCAGCTATGTCCTCCTGCAGGTCCTAGGATAGCCAAGCTCTGGGATTGTCTTTGCTCCAACAGAAAGTATCAAGGAAGTACCAGGTCAACAAGACCTTGAGATAAACTCTTGTCCCTGAAACTAGTTGCCACAGATATTGCTAACAGGATTGGGAAGGGCTTGGAGAACATCCATGAAGCAAGTATCATAGATGTTCTGCTACTTGGTCACATGGGGAGTGTGGAGGGAACAGTCAGTTCATGGATCCAGATGCTTATCTGTCCAAATACAAACACTTTTAACAACTAATTGGATTGTTTTCCTGTTGTCCCTCACAATTCTGGAAGAGTGGACAGGAAACGAGAATGGAAGTGAGGGTCGGGACTAGAAGGTGTTGGTTGAAATAATGAGAGACAATGTCTATAATTCTCAAGATCCACCCCAAACCTTGGCACATAGTACATGTTCAGTATCCTGAGCCCTGATCATAAGACAATGCTGTGAAGCTTTGTCTTCCTTGGTATTGCCTTGTAATTCACACTCACACAGGAGAGTAGCTAACCTGTCTTTGCAAGTCCATGCATTATATAAAAACCAATTTCTTGCGACTGCCTCTGCTTTTTCATAGGCAAGTTCTGACACACTTAACCAAAGAACCTTTATAAGTTTTCCAATATGAGAGCCAAACAGCTAATGTTTCTGCATTACCCACAAAAAATCAAAGGGAAAACATCATCCACCCAAAGTTTGGAAAATATGAGTTGCCAGTGTCTTAGCACACATGGAAAGAAAACCAAGCTAGAATAAATAGTCAATGTAAGATCCTTCTCTTTCTGCTTTAATTTTTCTGTCACAGTTTTTCAATTAAAAATGCCTATTCTACCTAAAAAAAAAAAAAAGCTTCTGAAGAACCTACGGGCAGGACAGGAATAAAGACGCAGACGTAGAGAATGGACTTGAGGACACGGGGAGGGGGAAGGGTAAGCTGGGATGAAGTGAGAGAGTGGCGTGGACAAACATAGGTTACCAAATGTAAAATCGGTAGCTAGCGGGAAGCAGCCTCATAGCTCAGGGAGATCAGCTAGGTGCTTTGTGACCACCTACAGGGGTGGGATAGGGAGGGTGGGAGGGAGATGCAAGAGGGAGGAGATATGGGGATATTTGTATATGTATAGCTGATTCACCTTGTTATACAGGAGAAACTAACACACCACTGTAAAGCAATTATACTCCAATAAAGATGTTAAAAAAAATGCCTATTCTAAAATAAATAAATAAAAATGCTTATTTTTTTAAATCCCTGTATAAAAAAAAGATACAACTTGTAGTGGAAATTATTATCTAGAAGAAAAATACCTTTTAAATGGCATGTTCACTGGCATCTTTAATGTTCTGGTAGTGTTTTCCTCCTGATAGAAACCACAGTTGTTTTGGAGAGGATGACTATATTGCACAGTTTATAAAAGTAAGCACTTCTGTCATAAGACTTATTTTGGGATTCTCTCACCTACCTTCAGTCATCTGACTGCCTGAATTACTATATATATAAAAAAAAAGTTTTCCTTGTAGCATTGAAACAGAGTTGGATGGAGTTGCATAGAAATTCTGGAACGTTACAGTCTAGCAAGAGCTATCGTTTAGCAGGGTTTGGGCAGAACTTCAGCAGACTGTATATAGAACTTGAAGATTTTCTCCTCTAGAGATGTGTGAGCAAATCTGAATTTTGGCCCCAAATAAGGAATAATTATATAATATTAATTCATCTCACAACTATAAATGCTCAAAATCTAGTAATCGAATTCTTAAAACTCCTACTTTAGAATGCTTAGATTCATGGAGTACTTTTCACCCTTCATTTTCATAAAAATCATATGGAGCCAAGCTGGTTTGAACCAGATTTTGAAATTGTTAGTTATTTACAACGAAGAGGTTTCATATCCTTGCAGCTGAAAAATAGAATGTATGATATGCAAAATCAGAGTAGTTGCTGTAGAGATAGTAAGGACAAAGGAAAGAAAAAATAATTTTTTAACTGGTTAGAATAGTGAGTATAGGTAGAAAGCAATTTTCTCTATTTGTAATTCATTTAAGGTTGATAGCTTTCACAAACACAAATTGACATGGTAGCGTTTTCCCAAAGCAAACTATAATATAAAAGTTTGTCTTTCTAGCTGTTGAATGTCTCTGCTAACCTAGAGAAACCCAATTTTATTTGTAATCAAATGTAAAAGATCTTTTTCATAGATATTGATGTTACATTAGTTTTACTTTAAAATTCTTGTGATTTTGCATTCTGCTTCATTGTACATCTATTTATTATAAATATTGAAATTACTAGATCTATACAAACCGATAAAAAATAACCTACAAACAATTTTGTCACATGGAGTAAATTCGACGGATGGACAAAGTCTATACTATTCCATCATTTGTACAAAAAGGAAAGGATACAAGACAGAATATTTGGTATATTAACTGAATATCTCTGGGTAGAAACAAATAATTGGTAACAGCAGTTCCCTCTACAGAGAAAGAAGAGGGGAGAGAAGTCAGGAGAACTTTTTTATATTTGCTCATTTGCTGTATTTGATTTTTTTCTAGCCAAATGCATAACATATCCACAAACACACACATAGTTATATTACTCAACTTTTCCTCATTCTAAAATTGACACTGTGCTTTTGTCCTCCCCACCCGTGACTTCCACAGCTTTGAGCATTCTTTGCCACACGGGTATCACAGTTTGAATAGCATAAAGGAGTGGCATGGTTCCACTGATTCTTAGCTTTGTGACTTTGTATTTTTAGCTCTTTGACCATAAGCTTACTGAGCCATAATAGGACCACCAGAATTTCTATCTCATAGGGCTGTCCTAGTGCTTAAATAAAAGAGCACACCTAAAAATCCTAAGCACAGTGCTGAGAATATGGCTGCTGTTCAAGAGATGATTGTTCTTGTGTACTGGTTAGCATCCTACATTCTGGGGCTGCCAAGATGAAAGTTCCTGTCCATCAAAACCTCTCTACACTCTATAATGGCACACAAACCTGCATAGTAAGCAAAAAGTATATGTCTAGCCCATAATAGAATGGCTACGATATATATTGAATCAATGAATGAAACAATGATATATTTTAACTATGCTAACATGTTGGTGTGGTCTGGGATGGGGGCTAGGAAGTAGGCAAGACAGATTCTTAATAAATATCTTTCTTCGGTTTATTAAGGTACCAACTTATATACAGATGAAAAAAAGTTGAAATCCTGTAAGTAGTTATTTGGATCAGGAGGCAGTAGTACCATTAATTTTCAAAGACAAGACTATTCTTTTTTCTCTTATGTCTTTCCTTTCTAGAAAGGAAAAACCTTATGAAGCTGTGGCTTTTCAGAATCTTTCAACTAACTTTGATGTTGGAAAAATATCCAAATATCACTTTCCTTTCTATTCAAAGGGATGCTTCATCAAGGTTCATTGCTACAAATTAAAGCCTTTTGCTTTGTTCAGGAATATATGAAAACTTGACTTTGGAAGAGTATTCCCTTTTTCTCTTATAATTAATAGACTATTTCTTATAGTAGTTTTAGGTTTACAGAAAAATTAAACAGAAAGTTCCCATATACTCCCTCTTCCTCCACCTACAAACCCAGTTTCCTCTATCATTGACATCTTGTATTGGTGTGGTACATTTGCTATAATTGATGAACCAATATTGATACATTATTAATTAAAGTCCACAGTTTACATTAGGGCTCACACTTTGCGCTGTAGATTTCTATGGGTTTTGCCTAATGCATAATGTCATGTATCCACCATTAGGGTATCATACAAAATAGTTTCACTGCCCTAAAAATCCTCTGTGCTGCACCTATGCATCCCTCCTCTCCTCCCCCTAATCCCTGGAAGCCACTGATATTTTTTCTGTCTCCATAGTTTTGCCTTTTCCAGAATGTCATATATCAATAGCTAGAATCATACAGAATGAAGCTGTTCCAGATTGGCTTCTTTCACTTAGCCATATGCATTTAAGGTCTTCCTTAAACATGCATTTAATGTCTTTCGGTGGCTTGATAGCTCATTTCTTTTTAGCACTGAATAATACTCCATTGTCTGGATGTGGCCTAGTTTGTTTATCCATTCACTTATTGGCAACTTTTAGTTGTTTCCAATTCTTGCCAATTTTGAATAAAGTTGCTAGAAATATTCATGTGCAGGTTTTAGTGTGAACATAAGTTTTCAACTCATTTGGGTAAATATCTAGGAGCATGATTGCTGGATTGTATGGTAAGACTATGTGTGCTTTGTAATAAACAAACAAACTGTATTCCAGCATGGCTCTACCATTGTACATTCCTAGCTGCAATGAATGAGAGTTCCTAGTTCTCCATGCGCTCAACAGCATTTGGTGTTGTCAGTATTCTGGATCTTGGCCATTTTAAGTGTGTAGTGGTATGTCATTTCTATTTAATGTGAAATTCCCTAATGATATATGATGTTGAGCACCTTTTTATAGGCTTGTTTGTCATTTGTATATATTCTTCAGTGAAGTATCTGTTCAGAAATTTTGTGCAGTTTTTAATTGAGTTATCCATTTTCTTATTGTTGATTTTTAAGAGTTCTTTGTATATTTTGGATAGAAGTACTCTATGAGATAGGTGTTTTGCAAATACTTTCTCCTGGTATGTGGCTTGACTTTTCATACTCCTAGCAGTGTCTTTTGAAGAGTAGAATATTTTAACTTAATCGAGTCCAATTTAGCTATTTTTCTGTCATGGATCTCACTTTTGGTACTGAAGCAAAGGTCACCTAGATTTTCTCCTATGTTATCATCAAGAAATTTTATAGTTTTCATATTACATCCAGGTCTAGGATCCATCTTTTTAAAAAATATTTATTTGGCTGCGGCAGGTCTTAGTTGCAGCATGTGGGATCTTCATGGAGGCACGCGGGCTCTTTTGTTGAGGCGTGCCAGTTTCTCTCTAGCTGTGGCGTGAGGGTTTTTCTCTCTCTAGTTGTGGCACACGGGCTCCAGAGCATGTGGGCTCTGTAGTTTGCAGCAGTCGGGCTTTCTCATTGAGGCACATGAGCTCAGTAGTTGTGGCACGTGGGCGTAGTTGCCCTGCAGCATGTGGGATCTTAGTTCCCCGACCAGGGATCAAACCTGCGTCCCCTGCATTGTAAGGCAGATTCTTTACCACTGGACCACCAGGGAAGTCTCTCTAGGATCCATCTTGAGTTAATTTTTATGAAAGGTGTAATAAGGTTGGAGTCTAGATTCATTTTTTTGAAAGTGGATGTCCAGTTATTCCAGCACCATTTGTTGAAATGGCTATTCTTTCTCCATTGGATCGCCTTTGCTCCTTTGTGAAAGATCATTTGGTTATTTTTGTGTGGGTTTATTTCTGAGGTCTCTATTCTATTTCATTGTTCTATTTTTCTACTCTTTTGACAATACCACTCTGTCTTGATTACTGTAGCTCTATAGTAAATCTTGAATTTTCGTAGTGTCAGTCCTCCTACTTTGTTCTTTTTCAATATTGTATTTGCTGGTCTGATCTTTTGCCTTCCCGTATAAACTTTAGAATCAGCCCGTTGATGTTGCAAAGTAACTTGCTGGGGATTTGGATTGCATTGGGTCTATAGATCAATTATGGGAAGAACTGACATCTTAACAGTATTGAGTTTTCCTATCCATGAACGTGAAATCTCTATTTATTTAGACCTTTGATCTCTTTCGTTAGAGTTTTATAGTTTTCCTCACATAGGTCTTGTACATATTAAGTTAGATTTGTACCTAAGTATTTCCTTTTTTTCTTTTTCTTTCTTTCTTTCTTTCTTTCTTTTTTTTTTGGAGCTAATGTAAACAGTCTTGTGTCCCCACAGCCCCCTGCCCCATTTTACTGAGATATAATTGACTTACAATATTATGTAAGTTTAAGGTGTACAATGTAATGATTTGACACATGTATATACTGCAAAATTCTTACAACAGTAAGGTTGGTTAACACATCCTTTACCTCCCATAATTACCATTTTGTTGTTGTTGTTATTCTTATGGTGAGAACATTAAAGCTCTACTCTCATAGCAATGTTCAAGTATACAATACAGTATTATTAACTATAGTTCATAGTGTTGTGTGTTTTTAATTCAAATTCCAATTGCTCATCTCTTTATTTAGGAAAGCAATTGACTTTTATATATTAACCTTATATCCCACAATCTTGCTATCATTACTTATTCATTCTAGGAGTTTTCCTGTTTGTGTTGTTGTTGATTCTGTGGAATTCTATTTATTGCCCTTGTTCTTTGTTTCTTTTTTGTCTTCCACTCTCTTTCTGCCTTCTTTGGTTTTAAAAAGAGGCTTTCCATATGATTCATTCTATATGATTACATTTTCTCTCCTCTCTTGGCATATAAATTATACTTTAAAAAATTTTAGTCATTGCTCTAGAGTTTGCAATATACTTTTATGACTAATCCAAGTCCACTTTCAAATAACATTATACTGCTTCACCAGTAGTGCAAATGTCTTTTAATAGGGTTTTCCCAATTCTTCCCCCATCCCTTTTAATAGTGCTGTCATTCATTTCACTTATCTATAAAGTATAATAATCAACTATACTTTTACTATTATCTTTCTGAACAGTTATTTGTTATCTGTTAACAAACTGTTATTTGTTATCTTTTAAACCAAAAATAAGAAAAATTTTTTAAAATTTCTTTTACCTTCATTTATTTGTTCCATAACACTCCTGGTTTTTATGCAAATTTGAGTTTCTAACCTATATTACTTTCCTTCTCTCTGAAAAACTTCTTTTAACATTTCTCGTAAGGCAGATCTGCTGGCAACAAATTTTCTCAATTTTATTTCTCTTTCATTTTTGAAGGATAATTTCACTGGGTACAGAATTCTAGGTTGGTGTTTTTTTTCTTCTGACAGTTTAAATATTTCACCCATCTTTTCTTGCTTGCATGGTCTCTGAAAAGAAATCCAATGTAATTCTTATCCTTCCTCCTCTATAGATAAGGTATTTCCACTACAGCCCTCTGCCCCATGACTTCTTTCAAGATTTTCTCTTTTATTTTCTGCAGTTTGAACACTTTTTGATATTTTTCCTACTTGGTATTTGCTAAGCTTCCTGGATCTGTGGTTTAGTGTCTGTCATTAATTTTGGGTAACTATCAGCATTATCTCTTCAAATATTTCTTTGTTCCTCTCTCTCTCTTCCCTCTCCAGTATTCCCATTACAGTTAGATTACATCTTTTGTAATTGTCCCACAGATCTTATTTTGTTCCATCTTTTTCATTAATTTGTTTTCTTTGCATTTCAGTTTTAGAAATTTGTATTGACATATCTTAAAGCTCATTCATTCTTTCCTCAGCTACGTCCAGCCTATTGATGAGCCCATCAAAAGCATTCTTTATTTCTGTTACACTGTTTTCAGTTTCTAGTATTTTCTTTTGATTCTTCCTTAGAGTTTCCATATCTCTGTTTATTTTACTCATCTGTTTTTTCATGTTGTTCTTTTTCCATTAGCACCCATAGCATATTAATCACAGTTATTTTAAATTCCTTGTCTGATAATTACAAAATCTCTGCTATATCTGAGTCTGATCCTAATGTTTGGTTTATCTCTTCAGATTATGTTTTTTGTCTCTTAGCATGTCTTCTAATTTTGTTGCTGAAAACCAGACGTGGTATATTAGGTAAAAGGAACTTAGGTAGATAGGCTTTTACAATAAAGCTTTATGTTTGGCTGGCGAGGAGATAGGCTATGCTACTTTTTGCTGTAGTTGTGGTGTCTGAAGCTAAAATTTTCTCTAGTGTCCTTGTTTTTGTTTCTCTTATTGTTTTCGGATATCCCTAGTGATTCTTTAAATAGGGTCTGAGGCTTGCAGTTCTTTTAGCTCTAATCCCCTGTTATTACCCAGGAGCCCTACTGATGTGGTAGTATGGTATGGTAAGGTGTGGACAGAGGGAAAGCGTTCTATAATCCTATGATTAGGGCTCAGCCTTTTTGTGAGACTGAGTTGAGTATTTCCCTTCTCTCATGTTGAAGGCTAGAAGGGGCTGGAGTTGAGTGTTCCCCTTCCCTAAGGTAGGGTAGGCTCTGGTAAAATAGCTTCCCTTGAGGACAGATCTTGTTAAGAACAGAATGCTCTGAAAGTATTTCACAAAGGTTATTTCTTCTCTAGCTGTGCAAAAAGCAAGAGATTTTCCTCAGATCTTCACAGCGATTATCTGTTAGGCTCCTGGAGTTGAAACTCAAGAAAGTTGTGGGGCCCTTCTAAGGCTGAACCCCCTTTGTAGTTTTTAACTCTCAAGCTGGTCCACACAGAGCTTCCAGCAGTTCCTCACTTGCAGTTTAAAGTGTTCCTACTGATACTGGCTCCAACTGTGATGTTGACTTCAGCTTCTGGCTTCCGCTCCTGGTAAACTGTGATCATCTGGTAAGCTATGATTCTCTATATCTGTCTATCTGTCCCTCCAGGTTTCAGGGCAGCAGTTTGCCCTGTGACCTCATTTCCCTGGTGGATCTAAGAAGAGCTGTTGGTTTTCAGTTTGTTAAGCTGTTTTTTCTTATTGCAAGGATGGATTCTTCCAAGCTCTTTAAATGTTGGACCAGAAACTGAAAATCCTTTGGCATTCCTTTGTTAAATTTATGCTTAAAATGTCTATCATAACTGAAAAGTGCTAGTGTCAAAATTTCAGTCTATTCTTATTCTCCAGAAATTCAGACAAATATACATATTTATTTTCTGTTTTGATCCTTGAAAGAAAAAAAAAGACTTTTAATATCTATTATCTGCTAAGCACTTCCTTCCAAATGATATGCTTTTTCGTTGCTCTTAGAATAGAATAGATCAAGGTGGAGGAGAGGAGGAGCACTAAGAATAGTAATGAATCAAGAATCACTTATTGGGCTTCCCTGGTGGCGCAGTGGTTGAGAGTCTGCCTGCCGATGCAGGGTACATGGGTTCGTGCCCCGGTCTGGGAAGATGCTACATGCCGCGGAGTGGCTGGGCCCGTGAGCCATGGCCGCTGAGCCTGTGCGTCCGGAGCCTGTGCTCCGCAACGGGAGAGGCCACAGCAGCGAGAGGCCCGCGTACCGCAAAGACAAGAATCACTTATTGACCACTAGGTCTTCTTATATAGTTTGATACATTCTAAATTATCTGAATCTGATGTGTTTCACTCTTTAAAAGGCTCAACGCTCTATGTTATTTAGTACTAATCTAGATTTCAAGTTTTACCCTGCCTCTTCCTGAGTCACTGCCTAACTTACTACTATAAATATGGGTTAAGGGTCAATTGAGTCATTCGCAAGTAATCTTTCAGCCTACTTAGAAAGTTCTGCAAAGTGGCTTGGAATGAAATTTGGACACTTACAAAGATTAGAAAATAATTAAGTGAGATTGTTCGTTAAGGTTTATTCACATTATAATAACTTAAATGCATTTATTAATGGGTGTTTATAAAGAGGATAATTTAAAATTTTACCCCATAGAAAGTTTTGCTTTTTAGAATTCTGTTATTTAACAGGATTGATTGAATTAGGGAACACTATTTAGCTACTTTGTAATTATGTGAAAACAATTTGAATATTACCGCTTTCCATGTTCATATGTGTGAGTATACACATATATGTCTACATACACACATAAAATACCATATTTTATACATTTTTCTGAAAGCAAAATTGAAATTTGAGGCAAATGTAATGACTATTCAAAAATATCTTTTGCTGATCGGATTATCATTCTGCTTTAAACTTTTAAAAATGACTTAGATTTGGTATTACAAAAGGCTCACTTTTTGTTGTTGTTGTAATAAACACTATACGCGTTAGCTATAATCACTGGCCAGAGAATTTCTCACCAGCATAATGAGAGAGGAAATGATTGAAGATCTCTGCAATCATGCTCATACACAAGGGTGGGAACAACATGGGCAGTTCTACAGTTGAAAACAGAGAATATATGTGAATTTATATTAACATAATTGGCATTCTTAGGAAGTTAAAACTGGCTGAACTGCAGTAGAAGCCCAAGTAATTATCACTAGCAGAGGCACAAATTTGGGGGTAATAATAATGATAAGAATAATGAAAACAAGACCACCAACAATACTAATGGCTAACATTTATTGATAGTTTACTATGTGCCAGGTATTGTTCTAAGTACTTTACATGTATTATCTCATGCCCGGATTCTATGGCATAGACATAAATTAGTAAACTGAAGCACAGAGAGGTTAAATGACTTGTTAGAAAGTGTCAGAGCCTGTACTCAAGCTCACTCTTGACTCTGGCATCAGTGTTAACACTGAGTTTTCAGAATTTTAAATTAAAAGGTTTTTAATTTACAGAATTATTCTTTCCACAATTAAAAAAAGAAAAACATGAAGAATTATTTTTGGTCCTTTCCTTTTTTCAGGCATTTCCCATGTTACTTTTCAAGGAGACTTATCATTCAGTGTTGTAGATCTGGAAAAAAAAAAGTAGCATGAAGATCAATCTTTAACCATATCTCTGGATCTGCTGACCAGTTAAGAAGAGGTGCTATGTGAATGGATTTTTGTCTTACCAGAGTTTAATGCTTATGCTACGTGGACCATTGTTTTTACATGACAATATAATTGAACTCTACTACAGATATCCACATTAATTTATAACCCAAAGCTAGATTGTAACAATATAACTAATAAGGCAAAGGTGAGAAGTAAAATAATCTAGTGCCAGCTGGAGATATGTGTGCAGTGCTTCTTTGTTTGGCTCAAAACACGTTTCTTTTTCATTTAAAAGACTGACAGGCTTGAAATATACGCTTCAAAAGCCCAAAAGTGATTAAGTCTTATCCAGGAGCTTGCAAAGTCATGCTAGCAAACAGGCAATAGTGGCTGCCACCATATCGAGTTGAGGTCCCCTGCTCAGGTCTCAGTGCGGGTTTTGGAGTCCCCTTCCTCTTTCCTGTCTACACAGTGAACTCAATTCAAGGTGGTAAGTCTCAATTCAAGGTGGTAAGTCGTCTTCCCCTTTTTCTAAATCCATCTAAGATTATTTTCCACTCTTTGAAAAGTAACAAGAAAATAAATGTCAACCTAAAACCATTTTTCCTACTCTTTTTTTCTGAAATTCGGGTTTATGCTCTTTTATTAAAGTCACATATCTATTTGTAATGCTTAAAATAATTTCAAATTTTAAGAGTTCCTGCTACCTTAACTACTTCCCTTGAGAGGTTTACAGCAAGAAGAGTTTATTTTATATTTTTACTCGTATTTACGCAGTAATCAAACTTCATCACTGAGAAACTTAGGGGACAAAGAGAGTACCCTAGTGTTCTATGGCAAAGGCTGCGGGCGGTGACATGGCCCATGGTTGGCAAGAAAGACCCCCACCGTAATACAGCTGAGCAAAGGGTTTGCTGCCACGAAGCGAAAAGTCTGCTTTTTTAGACTGAGACTTGGCAGAGCGCGCGGCAACCCTGCACAGCACAGCTGCCGGAGAAAAAGACAGCGGGAGACTTGCTGTTCCGAGAGCAGGAAGTATGATGCAGGCTTGGGACCCAAAAACCGAAATCCCTTCTCAGCAGCGCCTCCCAAAGCCAGCCAGTGCTTTCCCTAGGAGAAGGCGCAGAGTCCCCAGACACAGGCTGGCCGCACCCCCATCTCCTTTCTCTTTCCTCCGCAGCGGCACACAGACGACCACGTGAGCTCGGCAGCTAGTCCCAGCTGTGCCTCAGCTGACCGCCTCCTGATTGGCTGAGACAGACGTGGGCTGGGGTGGGGACTGGCTGCCTGCGTCGCTTCCCATTGGCTCTCAGGGAACCCACCTCCCCCTCAGGTGAGGCGGGCTTGCGTGTGCGCGCCCTGTGCTCCGCGGGCGGGCGCGCCCCCGACATTCCCTCCCACCCCCCCCGCGCGATCGCGCGCCCCCCCCGCGCGCCTCCGCCTTTGCCCGCCCCCTACCGCTGCCTCAGCTCCTCAGTGCACAGAGCCGCCTCGTCTGAGGGGACGCGAGGATCGCCCTCGCTGCTGCTTTCGCCAGTGCGTTGGGCCGGGCCCTGACAAACTGCCCCAGGGGAGGCTCTTCGGAGCCGGACCTGGACCACTGCGATAGCCGTCCGCTCTCTCGCTTCTGGTCTCACGAAGGGTTTCCCGTCTCGCACCCCCCACCTCTGGACGTGCCTTTCCTCCCCTCCTCGCGTGTGGAGGGAGCCAGCGCTTAGGCCGGAGCGAGCCTGGGGGCCGCGGGCAGTGAAGGCATCGCGGGGACCGATTCGCCATGGAGGGCGCCGGCGGCGCGAACGACAAGAAAAAGTAAGCCCACTCCCCCAGCCGGCCGCTTTCTCCGCCTGCCCTCCCGCCTGCCCGCCCGCCGCCGGGGGCTCGCGGGCCGGTCTCCGCGTTCCGGGGGGCCGCCTTTTTGTTTCTGCCTCTCTCCCCTCCCCTCTCTCTACCCCAGCCTCGCCGGCCGGGTTCCCCCACTGTCCACGTCGCCATCTTGTCGTGGGGGGTGGGAGACGCGTCGAAAGTGCTTTCAGGGGCCGGGGGCCGGGGACTGGGCCCTGCTCGCCTCCCCTCCCGGCCGCCCGGGCCTCGCACCGCCCTCCTTACCCGCCTCAAACCCCTAGCCTGCCCCGTGCCCCACTCCGGGTGGACTTCCCCGAGCCTGAAAACCCCGGGAAGAGAAGCGAGCCGCAGCTCAGTCGCTGCCGCTTGCACCCGAGCTTCCGCTCCTTCCCGCCCCCATCCTCTCAGGTTCCATTGAAAACTCGGCCCCGGGGCGGCCCCTGCACGCAGGTCCTGGCTTCCCTGTGGGCTCGGGGCCCTGGGTTTCCGACCCAGGGACTCGCGTGGTTGGATGATCTTGCCCCGCGGTTGTCCGGCTAGGCGTGTGTCTTTGCCTTTGTGCATTAGGGATTTGCCGCGATGGCCTGGGATGCTAACTTTTTAGTTTGCACGTGCAGGTTTGGTTTGGTTTGGTTTGGTGTGGTTTTAATCGCCTTGAAAAACTTGCCTAGACCGAGAGTAGGAGTAACGGGAATTTAGGGGAATGGCAACATTTTAATGAGAACATAAGAATTGGATACTTTCTGTCACCTGTCAAGAGAGCCCAGACTTTATAAGTGAATTATATGCTTCATTCATTCTTGGAAATATTTTAGTGAAAACGTAGCGGCTGGTAAATTCAGGCAGACACTTTTAATGAGATTGAAAGCAAAGTACATGATCAGAGCAATTGAAATGCAGCAGTAAAATGTTACAAAGTTTTTGGACAGACCTGCCTCATTTTCCTGAAATTGAAGTATATTAAAATATACCCGAAGTAAATAATCATCCTGTTAGAACTTAATGCAAGTTTTAAAAACACCTTGAATTTTGAGTCTTAAGTGGTACATTATAGGATTAAGAATTGTGAGTCCAACCAGTGGAATTAAGTGACCCACCTTTTGGTCCACTCTGGTATTTTAACCTTTGAGGAAATTATTTTAAGGAATTGAAGATTTATGGTAAGAGTTCTGGTTAGTAGGCTGGCTTTACTGTTAAGTCCTCCCACTCGTCTGGGAGAGATTAACTGCCCTAATCACTATCAGCAGAAGATAAACTTCTTTATGTTCTTGCTATTTTGTGGATTCCTTTTTGGTCTTTATCTATGGAATGATGTTTGCAGTTTGCATACACCAGAGAAAGCACGTATAAAATTTAAAAAGTGAGTAAACAGGTCTAGATTTCCACTCCAAGGGTTGCCAGGAATTAATTGCAATTAATTTTGTAGAAGTGATTACAAGGTTTTTGATGAAATGATGAGGCTGCTATATTGTAAACCTAAGGCATATCATCTCTATGTATTGCCAATATTCTGTCCTTATATGCTGAATCATATTTAATATTGTGCATGAAGTTATGCACCAGTCACTCCCTTTTTGTATGCAATGTTCTACTTATTTCTCCTTTGCAGTTCATCAGTTGAGAGGAGCATAAGCAGCTTTAATATAAATGAGTTAATTAGCTACTGTGCTTCACTCCCAAGTCTAAACTAGTTCTTAGATTTTCCTCACATTTGTTATTTTCAAAATATTCTCATTTGAAAATTTAGCAAACTTGGATCAGATTTAATGTTTCTTAATACAGAGGTTCTTAAAACTGAAAAATTAAGTTAATAAATGGTAGCTGCTCAACAACTTTTAGATGTTGTTTGTTAAAGATGTCTGTTTTTTTATCCTTTTCTAACTAATACTTTTAAAACTTTTTGAAAAGATAACTGAAAGATTGAGGGGCAGAGATTTTTCTCCTTAGAATTTTTCCATTTTAAGTGAGCCTGTAGAGTGCAGGTGGGGAGACAAATTTGTCATTTTTAAAGGAGGGTTAGGAAATTCAAAAGCTGAAGGATTGGAAAAAATCAGAACAGAGGTTGGGTATAGTTATAATAGATTTAACATAGGGAATTTCGTGTTGATTCCTTAATAGTAGGGATTGGACTTAATTAATAGCACATTAATGCTGATTTTTAGATTTCAGTGGAATGTCAAGAGGTTCATTGTTCGCTTTCAGGTTTCAGGCCAGACTCCTTCATTGTTTTCCAAAACATAGTTATTGGATCATTAAAATCTCAGAGAATGGACTTTCCTTATTTTCCTTCTTTAACTTTGGTTATTAAAAAGAAGCTCTCATTTTCTAGTAAACTTTGTTCTTGTTACAATTTTACTTTGATTTCCTCTTGAAACTCTTGAAGAGGTTGCCTGGTGGTTAAGAGCATAGGATTTGAACCTGACACCTCTGAGTCTAGCCTTTTCACTTGTTAGCTTTATGAGCTTGGGCAAGTTACTGAATGCTTGTGAGCCTGTTTCCTCCTTTTGAAATGATGATGATAATAGCAACCATCTTAGTGGTTATTATGAAGATTAAATGTGATAATGCCTAGTGCTTGGTTTAGGAGTCTTGGTAACATTATATACTTGAAAATAGGTGTTACCTGTTAAAGTTTTAGTTTAAACTTCCACAACACTTTAAAACTCTTTTTTGCAAGTCCTTCCAAATGTTTCTTTGTGTTAGTTCTCCTTCTCCCCACTTTCTTTTCTATATCTCCTAAAAATGAAAAGGCTGTCATTGGATCCACAACTTTAAAGGGGATTCTTTTCAGTTAAAACAGTACATCCCTGGATTATGTTGGCATCTAGCATCAATTATTCTTGAGCATCTGATCTACTGTCTACCTTAGGCCCCCTTTTTCACATTTCCTTACCCCCTTGTTTCCTCTCCAAACAGGCTACTAAAAATTTACTCTGGACTTTAGAGACTGGAGTCATAAACACATATACTAGTCAGACAGTTCATTTCAGCAGGGTATGTGCAAGCACTGCAGTCTTAGGAATGGCAGTAACTTAAAACATTTTTTTTTGTCTTGATGCCACAGTTTGGAGTAGAAAATTTTATAAATATTAATCTTTGCTAAATATGATGACTTGATAAAATACTTGTGGTAAAACATATGAGCCTACATACTATGTAGTAGAAAAACTGTACTTTACTTATGAATTTCTCCAGAGGTTAAGTTCTTAGGCTTTTATCTCAAGGCAAGGCTTCAAGCCTGTACTGTTTGTCTGATTTTTGTAGCTCGATTTGTATAAAATTTATATTAGTGCACTCTTCCATGTGTATGTGTTTACTGAAATATCATGTTGTTTTAGATTATGTGTGGTAGTTCATTCCTGCAGTCCACTGCAAAGCGTTTTGTGCAGTTTAGATAACATCCAGTCTTTCTACCTATTGACTTCCATTGTCTTTGCAACTCTAATGGTGTTTGGACTCAAGGTAAATAAAGATTTTGTGGTTACATTCTATTGTTTTATGTTAGGAATGGTGTATAGGAGGCTGAGGGGGATTAGTCTCGACTGATTTTTTTCAGAAGTCATAATAGTTTATTGTGTTTGGTGGTGAAATAAAAAACTTACCATGCATGGATGTTAAAGATTTGGTTTAGATTACTGTGCTTATTTGTAGACATGTCCTCTTAAAATATAATTTTTAAAATTTACATATTTAAAATACTATATTCTTTTCTTGTCTGAGATTGTTAACATAGGTCTGTTTTTCAAGTAGGAGAAAATAATCTGACTTAAATGTGTTGTTGGATTAGTTTTCTATTAAGATATTGATTTTAATTCATAAGAAGAATGCTCTCTTTTTTTCTTGTTTCTTTTTCTCTTTTTTTTTCAACATTGGGAGTAATTATCCAGTTGGTGGATTTTACCCAGCCTTCTGCTATTTGTGATGTATGTATGTATGTATGATATATGTGTTGTGTATGTTTTCTGCTTAACTAGAGGGTTAGAAAAAGAATTTGAAACTAAGATGAGCCAATCTTCTTGTTGCTCAGTATTTTCGGTGAAAGTATAGTGATAATTTTTAAATCTACTATAGGCCTTGGGATTTTAAAGATAATTGTATCCGTGTCTCTTGGCGCATCAAAAATTAACTATTTTTTATGTGCATTGAGTTTTATATTAAAACTTGTATTTTCTGCAGTAAAAAGTAATAAACCCATATCTGTTTGCCAGACATGACCCTTTTAGGAAAATACAATGTATAAAATCTAAATCTATAAAAACAAACTTTAATGATTACCTCATGACTTTTTTTCCCTCCATAGCTTTTGAAGTGATTGTAGGGTTTTTTTAAGTTGTGGTTTTAAAAAACAACATAAAATTTCCCATTTTAACTATTAATAACTGTACAGTTCAGTAATGTTAAGTATATTCACATTGTTGTGTAACCAATCTCCAGAGCTTTTTCACCTTGTAAATTTGAAACTCTGTAACTATTAAACAACTACCTCCAGTTTACCCCTCTCCCTACCCCCCCGCCCCCCGCTGGCAACCATCATTCTACTTTGTTTCTATGAGTTTGACTACTAAATACCTCATATAATTAGAATCATACAATTTTTGTCTTTCTGTGACTGGTTTATTTCACTTAGTATAATGTCCTCAAGATTCACCCATGTTGTAGCATATGTGAAAATTTTCTTCCTTTTTAAGGCTGAATAATGTGTATTAGATTTTATTTATCCATTCATCTTTCGATGGACACTTAGGTTGTGTTGACAGAAATAATCAATAGACAATCTATAATAGAAATAGGAAAGGGTTTTCTTTGAACCGAACTGAGGACTATAGCCCAGAAGACAGCCTCCCAGATTACTCTGAGAAACTGCTCTGGAGAAGCATGGTTTTAGCATAGTTTTATGTCTTGTCAGAACAAAAAACATCAAAAACAAGTCAGAGATACATTCCTTCAAGGTTTCAAAAAAAAGGAGATCAGCAAGTACACAGCGAGTATGGCCTTGGCACCTGGGATGGGAGTCTTATCGTCGAAGGAGTACCAGCTTTGGCATCCCAGAAAGGGAGGCATTTAATCTTTATTTTTAACATGGACATTCTTTACTTCTGGTCAGTGTGCCCTTTTCTGTAATAATTAAAGCAGATGTACAGTGTATATTTGGTAGGCCACAGTCTGTTCTAGTTAGCATAAAATTCAAGTTAACTTATGTATAAGCCAGAATGATTTCCCCACACCTCAACATGTGAACATTTCTTTTGTCAGTTGCTTCCATTTGTTGACTATTGTGAATAGTGATTCTATGAACATGGGTATGCAAATATCTCGTTGAGATCTTGCTTTCACTTATTTTGGATGTATACCCAGAGTGGATTGCTGAATGATATGGTAACTTAATTTTTTAAGGAACTGCCCATGCTCTTTTCCATAGTGGCTGCACCATTTTACATTTCCACCAGCGGTGCACACAGGTTCCTATTTCTCCACATCCTTCCCAACACTTATTATTTCTGTTTTTATGGTAGTAGGCATCATAATAGATTTGTTGAAGTGGTTGTGTTTTTAAGGGTTAGTTTGTGAATAATTAACCAACGTAAAACTAACAGCAGAGAACAGTTGCCACTGGAAGCTTCATCCGAAGTGAGGTTAAGCAACTCTGAAATGAGGATTAAGTTTCTCTAGTGACTTAGAAAGATTTGATGTGCCAGTACTTCTTCAGAAAAATACGTACTGTTTAAAATGGTCTCTACCTGTTCTATTGTTGATAAAGTCCCATTTCATTAGTAACTTTGTTTTAAAGAACTTAAAACTATAATTGAAATGACTTATTATTATAAAATAACTGTTCTCAAGATGTTATCTTTTAGTTGTTCTGGTGATCTCACCTGTTATTTATGCATGTCTTCATTTAAAAATTTCACTTGGTTATAATATTAAACATAAAGATTATTTCCAAGTATTATTTTCAAAATTTATTGTTTTGTAAATGGGACAAAAATTAGGGATGGAACATAACTTACTGTAGTTCTTGTAGTTCTACCAGTTGTTCTGAAAGTCACAATATATTTAAAGTGTCTCCTAGCTAATATTGCAGTTTTCACTCATTAGTGACAGTTCCCTGTGCTTCTCCACTTTTCCTAATAGTTTGTGAGAATTTCTTTTTCCAACTGAATAATAGTATGGTAAAAATAAACAGAAGGTTTAAAGGCAGAACATTTAAGTCTTTGAGTTGGAATATATTTCTATTCTTATATATAGATCTTTTCTCATGAATTCAGATGCTAAGCAAATTTATTTAAAGTGACCCCTTCCCCTTTTTTCAGTTATAAAATTGAAACATGTTTCAATGAGCAAGATCACAAATAGACTGAATTTGAAATTTGTGATGGAGAAGAGATTACTGGCATACAGTGACCTCTTAAGTATTTGAATGAATAAATGAACAAAATGAAAGGATAACTGAATGAACAAAGAAAGCAGAGGAAGATTTTAAGATTTTTAAAAGGATTTTTTGGAAGTCACTATTGCTCTTCTATGTTGCACTTTTGATATGAATTTTTCTTATGCTGGGGCATCTCTTGTGCTACTTTAGAACTTTCTTGAATCTCGAATTGTAATTTTTCATCACTTAAAAACATTTATAGTATCTATTAAAACCAGGTCAGAAAACACTTGTTAATAAATGTAGCTAGGTAACATGTACTGGCCTTGAAAAGATCTCAGTACTCTATTTTAAGGTATGTTAAAGGTTAGTGCCTGCCAATTCTATGTATTTAGAACACTGAGTAAAAAGTTTACTAAGAGGCGTGTATGGCTGGGGAAAATCAGCTAGGCAAATGTGGAAAATATCTTTACCCTTGTTTCATCTTTAGCAAACATTTCTTAAATCTACTCTAAACTTCCAGAAAGTTTAGACCAGTTTACATTCTCTAGCAGTATTTGAGAGTGCCCTTTTCTTGTACTTTATCATCATTAAAGTTTGTTTTTAATATGAAACACTGGCAGTTTGTAAGTGTATTAGGATTCTTTTTATTGAAAGTGATGAAACACAGCTCAAACTAGTTTGGGGGGTGTGGGCTGGGAGGCTGTTACTACCTCACACAATCTAGCTTTGGTTTAAGGGACAGTTAGACCCAGAGTCTTAAGTGCTGTCCTTAAAGTGTAGTCTCAGGCTTTCTCTTGAATATTACTTGGTTTATATTTTGCTTGATTTGCATGTTGGCCTCATTCTGCCATTGACAAAATATTAATATGGTATGAATTATGGCCACTAAGCATTCCCATGTCTGCATCCATACAGTTTGTGATGATAAAAAAAAAAAAAGAAAAGAAACTCCCTCTGTCTTCTAGTATCCATAGATCAGTCTCTTGGATGAATGCCAGTTTCCCTGCTTGGACTATTCATTTTTAAATGTCAATGGGGTTCCCTTATTACATGAGTCAAATGTCTTTTTGTAGATTATTTGATTGTCTTGATGTAGATTATTATCTCCTTATACAGGACTCTTGATCAATGCTGGGCTTTGGTTTTTGTTGCAAATCACCAGAATTCATATTCTGCAGAGTTCTCTATCAAATCTAGTTGGTCTGCAATTGTTCTTGCTTTGGGAAAGCTTAAAATCTCTTCTCTGGACTAAGGCTTTCATTTCTTTAAGAAAGATGTAGTAATGAATTTCTAATGGCTAAGAGGTTTGGCTCTAGAGGCTGGCTGCTTACTTTTCCACTTAAGCTGTGTAATCTTGCACAAGTTGCTTTACCTCTCTAGGTCTCACTTTGTTTATCCGTAAATTAGGGTCAGGGTAATTGCCTTATAGTATTGTTGTGAGGACAAAAGAGATATTAACCCATGTGGAACACTCATAACAATTCCTGGCACAAAGTAAGAGCTTAATAAACTAGAAACCAATTACACCTGTATTATTATTATATTTATTAAGTTGTTTTCAGAAGCGTTTCACTCCCTTGAAGTCTCATGCTATTATTTAGAATCCTTCAAAACTTCTTTAGGACAGTCTGACAAAGGCTGATGTCCTTTTGAGCCAAACCATCAGTGAACTTATAATAGTAGTAGAATAGTTGGGGGTGCTTTTCCTCTACATTGCTATTTTTCCATGAATGTCTGGCCTTTGAAAATTAAGTGAAGATACTTTTTTTGTGTGTAGACAGGTTATTCTAAAATAATCCTTTTCTACAGTGATAATAGTAAAGGAAGAAGAATATTCTCAAGGATACTTTTTGGCTGTTACAGGATGGGAAATTAAGAAAGCCTACTTTTCCATGCTCTTTTGATGTCAGAGCTTCATTAAATGTCTATTTAGTCTGTTTGCAGAGGAGAGTTGGAAATTGCCTACCTTTGCAGGTAACATAGCTAAAATGTTTAAATGAGTTATGTGTCAAATCAATAGAACCTTCATTGTGAGTGGAGGAAGGGATATTTTCTTGGATAATATGAAGAAGTTGATTTATCTCAATGATTCAAGAATTTTTGTCAACCCTAGACCACTACTCTAGCACCTAACCACCATGGCCTGTAACATATTATTGCACATTCATTTATTCAGCAGATATTTGTGCATCTAATTTGTCAAGCAGAGCAGTGAATTGTTGATGGCTCAGGCCATAGTTGAACATTCAGTTTTTGGTGTTAATTGATTCATCCATTATGTGTTCCATCTTTTATTTTTCAGTACAGTGTGATTTAAGTTTGAGGTTCTTGCAAAATAATTGACTTTAGGATTGAATTTTTTTTTATTTATTTGTTTTATTATTTATTTTAATATCAGCCATCACAGGAGTATCTTCTATAATTGTGTTTACAAATTTGCCAATCTGCTGTGAGAATTTTCTTAGACACACACAAAAAGCACTCTCACAAAACAGTCTATTCATTTTTGCAGCTTTAAATGATAGAAAGGTCTTTATCCCAGTATTTCTCAACCCTGACTACTGTTTAGATCTCTTCTGGAGCAAAGTAATCCTTGTGAACCTTTGAGATGTGCCCAGTGACCTCAATCTGTGTGTACCACGTTTAAAAATGTAACCCTGTTCCTTTTAGTGATCATTTGGTACCAATTTGATCATAAACAAACGCAACTTCAAACACAGAACGTTTCTAACAATGATAGAGATCTATATAGAGGTCTTCTAGATGATCCATAACATGCTTTTTTCTTTTTCTTTTTCTTACATTGCCACCAAAATGAGAATAAGATTTAAAAATTCTTATAGCTTACCTTCAGCACTGCTTAACTCTATTGAGCAAACCCTGCCATGTTGTAACTCCCACTTATTACTCTCTGGAATTGCATAAATTATGAAATCTGCCTTCTGTGTGACATCCTTTTCAAATATCTGAAGGTAGTTATCATGTCTCTTCCTTCTATTCCTAAGTAAAAACATCCTTAAATTTCTTTAATCTTTTAATTTAAATTTAAAAATTATATGTTAAGCATCTGATGTGTGGAAAGGAATCGGCCGTATTGAATACAGAGGCATCATTCCTAGGTGGAATCTGAGAGCTGCCACTTAATAATAGTATTACTTATCCTCTTTTTATAGACAAAGAAACGGGATCAGAGGGTTAGTTGAAATTTTAGTTGGTAACATTGGATAGGATGGATTGGTGTAGGTGGAAAATCAAGACATTTGCTTCAGAAGAGCTTCTCTTTTGTCATCGTTTCCAGAAACTTCATCATGGTCAGGGCTTAGAACTAAACAGGAAAAATCTTCAGGGTGTGATTTCTGTGTGTATACCTTCATTCCATGTGATTTTTTTCCTACTATAAAAGAAAGAACTTGATTATTATAACTTACGTATCTTATATTTAAGCAAATAATTAAGGATACATTTTTCTGAATATACACATGTATAAAGTTTAATGTCACTGACCTTGATTTCCAGTCTCAGTTCTACTACTATTGGAAAGCATGTGATAAGGGAAACAGAAAGGCACTTACAAGCTGAGAGGGAGGTAATGCTAAGGGAGAAGAGTAGTAGCGTAGGTGACGTGATTTCGGGAAAGCCATTAACACACAGCTGTTACTCACGGACAGTGAGTCTCAATCCTTTGATGTTTGTGGCATTCATAAAGAGTTTAAAAGGTGATTTATAAAAAATTATTTCAGATAATTGAAAAAACGTCGCACCATTATCACATTTTTCATTTGGTCATCTTTAAAGCCTAATTATGCTCTGATCTTTTTGAGGAAAATTATGGTTTTTACTAAGCACATACTTTATTACTGGCTTGTCATTGAGTGGTACCTCTAGCTTCTTATTCCCAGCAATTGTACTTCGTTCTACATAGTATTGCCCAATCCACTCAGTTCAGTGTTCTGCCTGACAAACACAGTTATGGTATGTGTAGGTAGCTGCAGCTACAAATAAATTTTTCTGTTTTCAGATTTGCTGGCTAACCTGTTAAACTTCTGCTATAAGATCTGCTGATGGTTCTCAAATTTCTGTGGCTTAAGAATCACCTGGGTGTTTAATTAATATAAGGGTTCCCAGGCACCCATCCGCAGAGGTTCTGATTCAGTAAATTTAGGATGGGACTCAGGAATGTGTAAACTTTACAAGCACCTATAAATGAAACACAAACCTTGAACAGCTAGGATTGCTCATCAGAATCACCTGGAAGATTCTTTTTTATTATTATTTTTTAATTGGACTTCGTCTATTTTTTTCTTCCAGTTTTCTTGAGATATAATTCACGTAAAGCACTGTATAAGTTTAAGGTGGACAGCATAATGATTTGACTTATATACATCATGTAATGATTACCACAATAAGTTTATCGAACATCCATCATTTCACATACATACAAAATTTTTTAAAAAGAAAAAAAGTTTTTTCTTGTGATGAGAACTCTTAGGATTTACTCTCTTACAAACTTTCATATATAACATACAGCAGTGCCAATTTATTAATCATGTTGTACACAGAAGACTGTATTTTAAACTGACATGCCAAGCCTACAAGTTAAATTTCCAGGATTGGGATCTAGGTACAAACATCTTGGGGGGAAAGTTCTATTGGTGATTGTGATGCAGACCACAGGTCAACCATTGATTAATTTTGTGTAAGTCCATATTGTATTTTATAGTTACTGAGTTCTAAGTATGTGGCTATGTTAATGTCTTAGAGTCTGGATATGTTTTCCCTGTTTGTAAAGCATTTGGGCAGATTTTTAAAGAGAAGGTATTTAGTAGACAATTTTTGAGTGTTGATGAACAATCTTTTACTTCTCTAGGCATTTTTGAAGGACACATAATGAAGTATTTTCTTAGAGCAGAGGGGCTCAAGGTATTCTCCAGACCAGCATCTTTGGTATTATCTGCTAATTTATTAGCATTGCAGATTCTCAGGCCCCATCCAGCCCTTCAAATTGGAAACTGATTGTGAGGGAAGCTAAAGTTTGAGAACCTCCATCTTAGAGTAATAGCTTCACATTTTTTAAATTTATCTAGTACTTTATATATTGTAGGGGATCAAAGATTTTTTGAGAGACTCAATACCAATTCTGAACTGAGAGTGATTTTTAAATCACTAGTTAAGAATAATCTAAAAACAAAAGCATATTCTTTTTCCAAACAGAACTTCAATACACAATCATTAAACAGATGTAAATCTATTAGCTAATTAATTTAATTAGTGCATAGATAAAACATTTACATATTAATGCTATCTCAGATGTGATACAGATTTCATTTTCAGAATGTACCCTCTAATTTAAAAGTGATTCTTTCTTCCCCCTATTTATTTTACTGCAACATTAGAAAATCGAGTGTTAAAACTAAGCATTTTTGTGAGGTTATTGGAAAGTGAATAATCCATCTTTCTCTAATTGTGGACATTTAAGAGATCTTAAGTTAGTAAGTTAGTAAGATAATTATCATCTAAACCAAGAAATTTTTAAGCTGCTTTCAAAAATAATACAAGTATATGTATTCTTCATATTTTTTGTTATAAACCATTTCACCTGTCTTTTGGAATTTCAAATTAATTATGAAATGATGAATTTTCAAAATCTGAAAATTAGATTAGAATGAGAAACTGAAAATACTGAATTATATTGCTTACTCAGTTTTACTTTCCATTCCCTGGAAAAAATATGATTGTTCTTGCTTTATTCCAAAATGAAGAAAAAATTTAACTTGTTTTCAGTTAGTCTTTTTAGAAGACAAGTTTAAAAGATGACTACTTTCAGATTTTTCTGACAAGTGCAGGTGCACTGATAGTGTCAGTGATAGTTCAGTGGTGGATATTCTTAAAGAACAAAATAATCTGTGATCCTGCCATCTTGAAACTGCTATTGTTAACATGTGTAAACTTTGCTAACACTTTATATATTGTATCTTTCTGGTTTTATCTGTGCATTTATAAGTTATACATTTATTTATATACATAAATATGCATTACATAGACACAGAGAGAAATGGATTCATACTCAAATTTTGTTGTAGAGCCTGCTGTTTTTGCATACTACTGTATTGTAACATCTTATATGAGTACAGATTAATTTTTGTAGACTTTGCCTTGTCTCCTAAAATTTTATATTACTTGGTTTTGTGGGAAGATTATTTCTGTGGCTAATGTTCTGTCAGTTAGGGATTGACCCTGGTAACGACTATTATTTAAAGACAAGAAACGAAGACATATTTGTCCTAGAATATAAGCTCCATGGGAGTAGGAACTTGGTCTGTTTTGTTTATTGTACTATGTCCCATGCTGAGAATAGCATCTGTCTCATAGGAGATGACCAAGAAACATTTGTGGAATAAATGAATACATTCTCTAACATGAGTATCCTAAAGGTTCATTTTTAAATTTATTGATTAGAATTCAGAGACATTTTTCTGGAGAAATTAATTATAAATAATAGCTAGCTAACCGTCCTGAAAATTTAATTTGAAATGTCAAATTTTTGTTGATTTATCCATTAAGAGGGATTTTTAAAAATTAAACATCTGAAGTATTCTGGTTTTACAGCAATTACCAGATGGAAAATATAACAACAAATCCTATTTATGATGACAATACTCCTAATAATAAATCCAAAATACTTGTCTAAGGCTAACCCCCCGTTGGAAAAAAAGCCAATAAGATTAGAAGTCAACTTACTGAAAACTTTTGTGTCTTACGATAATTACAACACTTTCTAGGAAAAGATTATAGAAAATAAAAGGAATCAACTCTTATGTTTCCAGCTGGACTAGGAAGACATAAATGTGATAAAGGTATTGATTTAATTGGTTAACAACATTAACTATAACTCATGCATTTTCCTGACATAGATTGCAGTGATAAGGGAAGTAATCTTAAACTTCAAGCTTCTTTTTAGCAGATAGGTATTCTAGTTTCTTAGCTCTGTTCCTATGCTGTAAATCTCTTCTCTGTCAAGATCGCTTACTCTCCTTGGTGATGGTATCTGTGCTATTCACTGTTACACCACTTGGGGAATTTTTTTTATTTTTAGCTTTTTTTTTCCCATTCTAACATCTAGTATGGTTACTTATATTTGAAAGTGCATATCCAGATAATCGCAGTAAATTCAAATAGTATGCCTTGTTCCCAGTACTGACATCGTTATGCTGTTTAACTATGATTGTAATCTGTAGGATCACAGGAATGCTGGTGAATCACAAATTCAGTGATACCAAAAAAGAATGTTGAAGGGGCAGTTAACCTTCCATGGACCGAAGTTAAAGTCAAATAGCAGATTTGGGCCAAATACTTAAAGCCACTTACGCACATGCCTACTAAGAACACAAAAATGAACGAGGCAGTCTCCTGCCTCCAGGAAGATTTAAGGACTGTAGAGGAACATAAATATAGCAAAATAACCAGAGTTGTCAGATCTAGGGGAGAGGAGCAATTTTTGGAAGACAAAACAGAGACAAAGTGATGATGGAATTGAATCTTGAAAGTTTCTCACATAAATTTACCAAGTTACATATTGAGAAGGATACCCCAGCAGAGAGAGTGGAGTGAGTGAGCCATAAATGAATAACATACTGTGCTTTTGAGTAACTACAATGTGGCCGAAGAAATGTGGGAAATGATGAGGATGAAGAGATGGGCAGGAAACTAGCTAAAGGAGGGTTTCATCTGAAAATAATTAGACTTTGTCCTGTGTACCTTTGATGGGATTTTAAGCAGGACATAATATCAGAGTTCTTAGTTTGGAAGTATCATTGTGGTAGTGATTTGAGGGCAAAATTGAATGAAAATGACAGTGCAGATTAGTTCAGTCAGTGGTTCCTAAATCTCACTGTGTATCATATACATTTTGGGAGTTTTAAAAAACCCAGATTTGGGGGCCCTACCTCAGATCTACTGAATCAGATTTACAAAGGTAAGGCCCAGAAGTCTGAAATAATGACTGTCCCCAAGTAATTACAATGCAGCTAGATCAGCATTTGGGAATATCGCATTAGGCGACTATTTCAGTAGACTAAGTGGGAGGCTGGCTATATGCTCCATGAGGGCTGTTCTGCTTATCACTATATTCCTAGTACTTACACAGTGCATGATACTTGATAAATGCTCAATAAATATTTATTGAATGAATAGTTCTTGAATGAAGATGGTTATTCTGAGGTTCAGGAAGGCCACTTCCCATCTAGTGTTTTGGTTCTCTAAAGAGTTATGATAATTAAATGAGCTAATACATGAAAGCATTATATTTATGTGAAAGCAATACACAGCGCCTAGCACATAGTAAGTGCTCAGTAAATGTTAGAAGGGGGAAAATTCTCTTCATCTTTTCTCTCATGGTACTTTGTGTAAATAGGTATCTTGGCAATTGGTTTATGCCTGACCAGAGCTCCTGAAGTAAGTATGCAGATTGGTTTTACTTTGGGGGATCTGGATGTTAAGCAAATAAAAAAACACCAACAATAGTGAGCTTAAGATGTTCAAATTAAGTACAGAGATGCTCCTCTGCACAAATTAAAAATAAAGTCTAGTGGGAGTATATGAGTTGATTGGATTACTGATTCTCTCCCTTTAGTGGCTGGCAGTACCCATTAAAGGGTGCTTTGCCTTGAACAGGTAGTCGGTGGGGCAGAAAGGATTGCCATTGTTAGATGCCTTTCAGTTAGAATTTTGGATTTATAAGCAGACTCCAGGAAAGAGCCTGGCCATGAGTTCCTCTGAATAGCTTAGGGTCAGGTCCTAAGTTCCAAAGCCAACCCCTATACCTCTCTTTTATGTCTTTGGAGATGTAAAGTAGACCAATTTTGAACTTTATAATAATGGCTTGGACTTATGAATACTTACCTTGGTTATTAAAATGAGTTTCTGAGAGGCAGCATAGTCTAGTGTTAATAGCATGGTTTCTAGAGCCAGACTGCTTAAGTTTGAATATAGGCTTACCATTTATTAACTGTGTAAACTTGGGTAAACTATTTATCCAGGTTCCATCATCTGTAACGTGGTGATGATATAATGGTTTAAATAAGTTAATAGATGAAAAACGTTTAGAATACCACTGTGTACATAGTACGCACCACGTGATGTTTAGGTTTAAAGCTGCAGGCCAAAATGCCGACTAAAGAATGAAAATTTCCTTGGAATTTCCTCTGACCTGAGACATTAAGTACAGGGCAGTTAAAACAATGAGATATACAAATTTCATATCTCAGCTTGGCAAAGATTAAAACAATAAAGAAGACCCATAATATATATTACCACAGAACACATGGGCAAATAAATACACATTCATGGGTTGGCAGAGACAAAAATGGAAACAGATCTTTTTGGAAAGGATAACTTAAATGCCACATCCTTTAGATCATGGAATTTCACTTCAGAATGTCTATCTTATAGAAATACACAAGAAGTGCAAAACAACAACAACTTGTACCTTCAAGGCCAGAAAGAATTTTTAAAGCCGCAAATAATAGAGCTGAGATATTTTTTTTAATTTATACCTTGACTTTATTAGAAATGTCTGTTCATCTGTTAACATTTCGAATGATTATGATCTAACTTCAGTTCTTAAAGTCACCAATATTTACAATTAGGAAGGCCAACAGGCTTTTCTTGTGCAATTAGTAGACAACACAGATGAATTAACATATATGCAATTATTCTGTGTTCTTATTAATCTGAAGAATAATAGGCTTTCTCTGTAAAATGGCTATTGCTTATTCATGAACTCTGTACACAAGAAGCTTAATAAGACAGCAGCTCTAAATGTATTTCCTGTACAAAATCATATGAAGATATAACTACTAGCTTCTTGTCCAGTACTGTATGCTAAACAATAATGAAATAGTAAGTATGTGAAAACTATAGTACCACAAAGATTAAACTGTACTGCTAGTTTACTCAAACATTGATTCTAAAATGGTCATGAAATGGGTAAGCAAACTATTCAAAAGACAGAATTTTTACTGTTCTCTTGACTGATTTCTAGTGTGACTATCTTTACTTGATCTGTACTTAATAAAAACAACATAGATGGAATTGATAATTTAGAGAATAACAGTGCCCTTATTTGCATGCTAAAAATCTGCCTGTTCTGGTCTACAATTGTGCCATCTAAATAGTAAGTAAATAAATAGTACAGGATTCATCTTTGTGGGACCTAGATTCCATGCTCTACCAGAAATAATTCGTGGTCAATAGTACTGTAATTCTGTGGGGTATGAACTGATAAAAAGAGCCTTCCTGTGAGTAGACAAGAAGCTGGGCAGTTCAGATGCTAAAACTATTAAGAATTTTGGAAGTTTTAGCTTTAAGCTGAGAAATGTTTTAAGAGCTCCTGTAGTCACATGTGAAGAACATCAGATAAATTTCTTCATTAAATCTTTATTACAGGTCTCCTGATTGCTTTATGTCTAGATTGATTATGAATAGAAGACATACTGATTTTCATCACCTTCTTCATCTAATTTAGGTTTGTCAACTCTTGAGATATCATATTACTTGTTTTATTGAGGCTTACTTTTTTTCCAAAATCCTGGCTCTTGCTCAAATTCTTATTCTCACAGTCTTCACTAGCTTAAATATATTATCCTTTAAATGTTCTATCCAAGCTCACATTTCTAATGGATTTGTCTTATAAAACTTGGTTGCCATATCTTGGACATTCATTATCCTCAAAGTTCTGAACAATACAACTATTTCTAAAGATATAGAGATAATCCATCAGCATGGTTAGCTTGATCAGATGCCCTTTAAAAGCATATAGCATATAATATAAGGATTTAAGTTTTTCACCAGGTGTTTCAGTTGGGTAGTAATTTGTTGGTAGCTTAGATTTGGTTGAGTAATTAAAAGAAAGAGGGCTAAGTAAATCTGATGAAAGTCGCTGATTAAATTCTGATCACCTGGACTAATTGTGGCATTTGAACCAATATTCAGGTTTATCATGAGATCTTTGATCATCACTGTTTTTTTGGTGATTTTACTTGAACCAGATAGAAATCTGTTTCCCACTCCACTGCTGCCTCTTACCTGCCAATTCAAAAAGGAAAAGAAGTGAGAGAAACAGTATCTGAGATGCTAGGGCCAATGGGGACACACTAGATGTCTCCCCCACCCCCAGGAACTTCAGTACATGTATAAGATAGGTTTTTTAAACTTTTATTATTGTACATTTTAAAGTTCAAATTTAATACATTTACTTAAAATCAATGAAAACAATGAAGTTCTAATGCAAATAAAAGATGAAGTTGTAGACTGAGGACACTTGGATTTTCATGTTAAACTTATAGCATCGAATATATTTTTGTGTTTTTAAAAAATTCTACAGCATTGAGAAAATCCTGATTCACATAGATCAGTAGTTATAAGTAGTAATAACTTTTAATAGCTCACCTTCAATCTCAAGATACTCAAGTTAAATTGATCGAGTTGCTTGAATTGAAAGTTTTGTATCAGAGTTCACTAAGAATAGCAAATGTTCACATTCCTTATTAAAGTATAAAAGTCAGATGAGCACACAAACTTGAGCAAGTGCTAGAACTATATCATCACTATTGTCACAACACCGCTGCTGGAATTTCACTGTGTAATTATACAGCATAACAGGAGCATACTCTGAGAATGAAGAGCCTTGCTTGTTTTTGAGAATGTTACTTCTATGATTGAACCTCATAACTTTATAGATCATTGGAGGGAGGAAAGATTTAAGATGGAGACAATCATGTACTTAATTCACAGAATATAAGGAAGATTAAGTGAAATAATGCTGGCACGGTTCTTAGCACAGTGCTAAGTGCTCAATAAATGGTAATGGCTATTTTCAACATTTAATAAATAATTGATTTAATTGGATTAGGTTGAGGGTCATAGGAGAGCAGCTGAGTATTTGAGGTATAAGCAGCATTCTCCATTAAGAAGATAAAGCCTTGTGGAAGAGCAGAGACTTAAGTAAAAATTAAAAAAAAAAAACCACCTGTGTTGAAATCCTGTCTGGTACAGCATGGCTATTTTTAACCTACTGAATCCCAGTTTCCTCATCCGTAAAACAGGGATAATATTTAACCTGTTTACAGGTTGTTATGAGAGAACTAGTACAGGATAGTGTTTGACACATAGTAGGTTTTAATAAACAATAGCTATAAAGAAGAAGCTAAGGATAGAACCAGGTTAGTCTTGTTTACCTTCAGCTGGGTCAGGAGGAATAGGTAGTGCCACACACTGAAGCAAAGGAAGATGGCTCTGCTTGGATGACTTATGAAAATCTTTCTGACTGATTTTATTCTTGGAAGAGTTCCCTAAAGATGTATGATTATATTGACACCCTTATTAGTTTTCCTTAAACTGTTCTCTTAAATTCTTAGTATTATGCCATATCATTTTTTTCTTCCATACACCTGCATTTATTTGGTACCTTTTGTACCAGTAATACTGAATAGATAAGGGGTTGCTAAAGGAGTAAGCAAGTTGAAAACAGTAGCTGATTATAGATGCTGATATAAATTCCTGTAGCTCATAGTCAGTATTGCTCATGTGGTAGCTAGCATAGAGGGTAAAAAGTCTCTAAGTTGAGACTACTTTTGAATGACTATGAAAGTGCAGCCTTAGATATACAGGCTACTTTTAAAATTTTGGCCAAATCAAAAACATCCTCTCCAATTTGATGTGCCAGGGAGGAAACACTTGCTTTGGACAGGTGTGAAGCTTCACCTTGGACTTCTTGTGAGAGTTCCTTTTGTCTGCAGTAATCCAACAATTTGTGTAGCTGTCTTTAAAAAAATACATTTATGTAGTAGGATAAATCTCTATATAATTTAACTACATAGCATCTTCTTATCCTTTCATGGTAAGCAGAAAAATGTAAAATGAGTTTTATTCAAGCAAACGCAAACTAACGTAGTCTTTTTCTCTCCTCCTCCTCCTCTCTTGTTAAATAGGATAAGTTCTGAACGTCGAAAAGAGAAGTCTAGAGATGCAGCCAGATCTCGACGAAGTAAAGAGTCTGAAGTTTTTTATGAGCTTGCTCATCAGTTGCCACTTCCCCATAATGTGAGCTCACATCTTGATAAGGCTTCTGTTATGAGGCTTACCATCAGCTATTTGCGTGTGAGGAAACTTCTGGATGCTGGTGAGTTGTTTTACAAGGACATGATAGGTCTAAAAATTAGAAATCAGAAGTAATTGGAAATTACTTTTAGAAGGTGGTCATACTCTCACTTCTTTTGTAACATGATATCCTTTTTATTACCTGCCTTTAAAGCTTCATTCAGGAATTTTAAGGTATTGGCCTCCCTCCCCCTCTTTTTCTCTTGCTGCACTTACCTGCCTACCTACCTGTATCTAATGACATGACCCTTCTCTTTTCAGTGGTTTGCCTTGCTTCATTAGTTTAAATAATCATTAAAAGCCCCTGGAAAATCTAATTTTAGTCTTCCTGTCCTCTGGCCTAGACTGTTTTGTGTTAAAAGAATGACAGGAGAAAAAATTTAAATATATAGAAAAAATATATGCTGCATGTGTTAAATAAAGTATCTGGGGAAAACTTTATAGAAACATCTGAATATTACTATCATTTAAGTATAACTTTTTAACTAATTTTTTTCTTCTTGTGCTTTTTTTAGGTGATTTGGATATTGAAGATGAAATGAAGGCACAGATGAATTGCTTTTATTTGAAAGCCTTGGACGGTTTTGTTATGGTTCTCACAGATGATGGTGACATGATTTACATTTCGGATAATGTGAACAAATACATGGGATTAACTCAGGTAAAATACCCACATATTAAGAGCCCTTCTGTATGTGTTTATGATTTTATGTTATAGGTCTAATTTTTTTTTTTTTTTTTTTACTGTTTTTACAGTTTGAACTAACCGGACACAGTGTGTTTGATTTTACTCATCCGTGTGACCATGAGGAAATGAGAGAAATGCTTACACACAGAAATGGTGAGAAGAAAAGTTTATTGTTTGATTTATTGTGACAGGTGGTTTTACCTAATTGGATACTGTCACTAATTTAAAAATTCTGCTGTTGTAACCTAAGGCCAAACCTCGTTTCATGCTTAATAAAATGTTACTCTATTCTTTGTTAAGTCCATGCTATTCTATTTTTTAGGAATTTCATAAAAATACCTAAATTTTTTAAAAAGCCCACCTAATCCATAAATAATTATACAAATATATGAATTGATAAAATGGAAAAATAAATAAAAATCAGGACCAAGGAAGTTAATTTAGAATGTAACTTTAAGGCAAGGGGAAGTCATAATACAAATAATAGGATTTTAGACAGTTATTAAAGTTGAGGTGCCAGTTTGGGTTCAAGCTTCTAAATGCCCAAGAAAAAAAAAGTTTCCCCAATTTTAAAGAGCATAACTGCTGTCTGACCCCTCAGGTTCTTCACAATAATTTGAGACTATGCAATTCAGTTAGAAAGTATTACATTATGGATGCCTCCACATTAGCAGTAACAAAAAAGACCTGCTCGGACCTTTAACTCAGGAATGAATTGTTAAAAATAATCAAATGTTCCAAGATTTGGGAGAAAAGTACCTTGTGAATTACAAAAACTGAATTAAAGTCTTTTCACACCTGTGCCTTCTTAAACAGAGTATATGGATCATAATTTGATCTTTATTTCATGACTCAAAAGTTACCACACTGAAAATTTGTCATTTTGCTCTGTGGTTGTTCTTTGCAGCTCTCCCACTTAAGTGTAAGTTTGTTTGCTTTTACATTAAACAACCTCATTTATATTTCTTTGTTAATAATTTTTTATGGTTTTCTGTTTAATCTCACCTCATTTATACTAATAGTTAACCTTTATTGAGAGATTACTCTGTGCCAGGACACTGTTTTCTGAATTTTATGTGCTTTAACTCCTTGAAAAACCCTGTGAGGTTAACTATTTCTGTTTTACTGAGGAAACTGAGTTACAGAGTTACTGAATAACTGGCTGAAGATTACTTGGTTAGTAAACAGCAGAATAAGGGTTAAACTAAGGTAGACTGGCTCAAGTCCACACTCCTTAGTACTTTAGAGCTCTTTTCATGTTCACCAACTCTCACTACATTCTACTGCCATTTCTCACCTTGGAGCCCTCTTCTGTTATTTAATTTCATGCCGTGTTCTTACTGTGAACTTGGAAAGCAAATGAATACTTGTTAGAATTCTGTGTAAAGGAGGAGTAAATATACTCTAAGCAAGGACCTAAGTGGGCCGTTGATGAGTTTAATATAGTGTTTACACTTTGAGGTTTGTATTGGCAGCTCAGTGCTTCCCTTGAACTAGACTATAAATGCATGGATATATGGAAGTCTTGTTTTGATTTGGTAATGATGCTAATGCATTATTCTAAATCAGATATAGTCTACTTATTATAGCTTAAATGTATGTTTTTAACCAAGTGTTTTTTTAAAGCACATGAACATTCAAAGCACATGTGCTCTCTTATAATAAATTTGTGATTTAATTATGAACATTAAAAAAATCATTCCTAATGTTAATGAATTTTTGATATTTTGTTGGGAAAGAAAAATGCAGATTTTCACTTTTAGCAAAGTGGGGCTGCTGCAATGCATCACATTTTGATGATACACTAAGAGCCTGTGGTATTGTTTATACAGCATAGTCCTATTTCATTTAAATTCTAAAAATAAGATTTAGAGTTCAGTAAATTATTATAAAATATTTATTTTTATAGGGCTAAAAACTTAGTTGTTTAAAAACTTTTTTTCATTAGGAAAATGCTAGTACTTTTCACTTACCATAGTTTTTAAATTTATTAATATCTTCATGTCCCAGTTCAAAGGCTTTGGGTTCCCAAAGGTCAGTCCAATTCAAGTTTAGGTTTTGAAGGACTGAAAATACCCCAAAGAATTTACATGTGGATCTCTGCTGCTACCACAACGCCCACCCACACACACACACATCCCTAATACCATCACCAAGACCATTACAGTTCTTGTGGTGTCTTTCTTAAAATCCACTTTCAAATGCTTCTAGGGAGGGCAAATTCAGTCCTATTTAAGTAAACCCAAATAACTTGTATCAGCACCAAGACTGCCCCAACTTGCCTATATTCTGTAATTGTGAGTATGAATTAGAACTCTTCTTTCTCAAGAGTCCAGTATTTCTAGCTAAGCAGCCTAATTTAAACGTATTATCTTGTTTCTTTTCCACATGTTACTTTTCTTTCAATATATTAGCCTTAAAATCTCCAGGTCTTTTTTAAAAAGTTCTCTTCTCCCTTATTTCCATTCATCTTTGAGTTTTTATAGATTGTACCTCTTCATTTGTCTTTTGTTGCCCTTCTTTTCACTTCTACTGCCTGCTGCTCAGCCCCTCATTACCATCATTGTATTCTAATTCTAACACATCATATATATTGCTGCTAGATTAATGTTCCTTAAGTTCCTATTGTGCTTCCCAACTCAAATTTTTTAGAAGCTGTATTTTGTATATTTAAGGCTGAACTCCTCGTTGTGGCATCCATAGCCCTCTATAGTTATAGCCCTAACCATCCCTTCTAAGTTTGTCTCATTACTCCTCTGCATGTACTTTATATTATAGTCAAACTGGACTATGCACTGTTCCCCAGATATGTGCTGTTTTTTCTCACCTCTCTGTTTTTCGTTCTCTTCCTTCTGCCTGGAATACTCTTCTTATTCATCTCTACTTACTGAAATTCTAATGTCTATTTTTCTAAGAAGGACTTTTTGGTTTCCCCTTGACTAGAAGTTATCTTCTAATCTCTCTCTGTACTCCTTTAAAGAGTTCTTGTAAGCCTTGGGCGCTTACTCTACATCGTATTATTGTCATTGGCCTCACTACGTATACTCAATTTTTAACTTCTTCAGGACAGGCATTGTGTCTTGTTCATCTTTACACTGCCTGAAGTATCTAGTCCAGATCCTGAATAATGAATATTTTTGTATTTGTTGTGAATCAGACTGATCAAGGAAGAGGAGAAATCAAGTTGCTGTTTGTTTAGTCACCTGAGTCTAATCTCATTTTTTTAGTTATCTGAGGCTTGGAATGGGAGTAAATAGACTTGAGTTTATTTAAATCTAACTTTGCTTTGAAAAGTCATTCAACATGTTTTTTTGTTTGTTTGTTTTTGTTTTCCTAGTAACAAAGTAGAGATAATTTCCTGCTTGCTTTACAGGAAGATTTAAGAAAAATCAGATATATAAAAATGTTACTTGCTATTGAAAAGAAATTTTCTGTTTTAAAAGTCCTATAAATATACAGAATATTTATTATAAATTGAGCTAGCGCATCTAGTAAAAGTTTGGAGGAGTTTGCTGAAGTTCTTTTTTTGGGTATGCTTTGTACACTAATAACACAGTTATAGGGCAAATTCATACCATGTTTATATTTCTTTGTGATTTGACCAACCTTACTGGCTTGAATGTGAAATGATTAGGTGCTATCCCAAATATGGATTCTCATCCCACCAACTCAGGGAATCACTACTACTGTGAACCCATTACTTACTAGAAGTGTGTTAAATCCCTTGGGTATGTTAGAATGCGCATAGCAGTTGTGCTCATGTTGACACTTTTCATTGAATAGCACCTAGGTGCTGGAGACTATGCTATTCTTACTGTAATAAATTTGTGTGTTTAATTATGTTTTTTAAGTTTATTTCATGTTTTCATTAGGCCTTGTGAAAAAGGGTAAAGAGCAAAATACACAGCGGAGCTTTTTTCTCAGAATGAAGTGTACCCTAACTAGCCGGGGAAGAACTATGAACATAAAGTCTGCAACATGGAAAGTAAGTAAAAATGATCTGTGAATGCACTTGATTTATAGATAAATTAATACATCTTGACATTTCTAATATTAAGACAGCATTAGAGGAGTTCCCTGATGGCGCTGTGGTTAAGAATCCGCCTGCCAATGCAGGGGACACGGGTTCGAGCCCGGTCCGGGAAGATCCCACATGCCGCGGAGTAATTAAGCCCGTGTGCCACAACTACTGAGCCTGTGCTCTAGAGCCTGCGAGCTGCAACTACTGAGCCCATGTGCCACAACTGCTGAAGCCCGCATGCCTAGAGCCCGTGCTCTGCAACAAGAGAAGCCACCGCAATGAGAAGCCCGCACACCGCAACAAAGGGTAGCCCCCACTCGCCACAACTAGAGAAAGCTGGTGCGCAGCAACGAAGACCCAGTGCAGCCAAAAATAAATACATAAATAAAATTAAGATAGCATTAGAACTATGAGGGAAAAACTACTGTTCCTTGGCATTTATAGATTTAACATACAAACAGTGTAGTAATTCACAAATTTGAGGCATGAACTTAAGTTATGTGTATTGTGACGCTACTGGCTTTGCCAACCACCCAGTGTTTGAATCTTGATAGAGATTAATTTTCTATTCATTGTTGTATCATTTCTTTGCTCAGTGTTGAAACACAGTCATCAGATCAAGAAATAACCATCAAACAGTGACCAGATAAGTGAAAAATCAGCTCAGATTTGTATGAAGGCAAATTTTTTTAAAGAGTAATCTTATGGTGCCTGAGGAGTAGGTCATGGGTGGTGTTGTAGGGAAAACATTTATTGATTTTCAAAAATGTAGTAATCTACTAATGACAGTAAATTTTATCAAAGCTTACTTGCCATGTCAGACTCAACTGTCTCTGCATTTTGTTTTTTACTAGCATAAATTTTTTTAAGAACTGCTTTGCTTTTCTTCTTACATAGGTACTTCACTGCACAGGCCATATTCATGTATATGATACCAATAACGAATCTCAATGTGGGTATAAGAAACCACCTATGACATGCTTGGTGCTGATTTGTGAACCCATTCCTCATCCATCAAATATTGAAATTCCTTTAGACAGCAAGACTTTTCTCAGTCGTCACAGTCTGGATATGAAGTTTTCTTACTGTGATGAAAGGTAAATGAAATATAAAATATAACTTGAAATTTTTAATTAGTCCACAGAACTTTTTTAAACTATTAACTGTAATAAAGACTATGTATGCTTTCTTCCACTTAAGTTGAATACAACCATACATCCTAGAATTTAGTAAAATTAACTTTAAAGATTAATTCAGCCACATTTATTGCACATTTACTATGTACCATACATACTTACTCTAGCAGGTGCTATCCAGAGATTATTAGGATGAGGTCTTTTTCCTTTAGGGGTTCTAATTTATTTAAAGAAAAAATAAATATATTTCAGAGATATACAGTGCATAATTTGAGGAAGGATTACTTCTGTTTGTGGATTAGAAAAGAAAGTCTTTGGTCATTTCCTCATCCTACATATTTTTCCTGAGCAGCTCCATCCTTTTCCATGGTTTCTATTGCTGTTTCTCAAATTTCTACTCATAACTATTTCCATTTAATTGCCAATTTGATATTTTTATCTGGATATTCTTCTGTATTATAAACTAAATATTTCTGTACTTGACTGAAACACTCCTACCCCTAAACAACAACTTCAAAAACAGCTTTTCCTCTTTTAATGCCTATCACGATTAATATTACCACTGTAGACACATGACTCCAGCAAACATTGGGAAGTCGTCCTTACCTTTTCTTTTGCTTTCATTATCTACACTCAGTTGGTTCCTAAATCTTAATAGATTTACTATGTACATATACCTCCTGATCCATTCCCTCCTTCCACTCTTGCTTTCCTGCCATTGAGTTCTTCAGCTTATTATTACCTTTGGCTTGAACTGTTGCCATAGTCTCCTAACTGCATCTCTGCCAGCAGATTGGTGCCCTTTTAATCTCATCCAGGTTTCCAAGAAGTGGACTTCCTCATGTGAAAGTCATATCATGTCATGTGAAAATGCCTCAGTTGCTTCCTTTCATCTTCACACACAAAAAAACTTTTGTTTATAAAAAATATTATAAGAGCAGGAGATTTTTATCGAAGGAAGACATACATTTTGAAAAGCTGAAAGAAAAACAGACCTATGCAATAAATCTAAACTTCTTAGCATGGCAAGCAAAGATATTTATAATCTGGCCCCTGCTGACTTCTCCAAATTAATCAGGAGGAGGGGAAGACCCCTTCTGATGCGGCCCCCAACACCCTACAGCCAGAGAACTCCACATGCTGTTTTTATTGTCTTAGTGCAATGATGGTTTCCTCAACTCCAAACATGTACTTAGCTTCCAAGAGCCGCCTACTGCATCTACTTGTAGAGCTTTCCTTGTTTCTTTAAAAAACTACCGTTCCTTATACATATTCTGTCATAACCTTTTTTCAGCTTTTGTAATTATTTGCTTGGTTGTCCCATTGTTTACTATAAGACTGTGTAACACAGTGGCTGAAGGCATAGGTTCTGTACCCAGACTACTAAATTCTGACTTTGCTGCCTATATCCAGATGATCTTAGACCCATTACTACTTTTCTTTGAGCATCAGTTTGTTTAGAGTATAATACATGTATCTGTATTATCTTCAACTTGAACATTATGTGAGAAAACCGACTTGAAGCCCTTAGCTCTAACATGAAGTGGATAAGAAGCCCCAGCCCTACTGGACAAGAAAATGTGACAGAGCACTGGCTTTGGAATCACATAATTCTTGATTCAGTCCTGGCTTGCAGTCCTGGTACTTACAGTGTGGCCTGGGTGTTACAACTTGACTGTTCTAAATCTCATGTTCCTTATCTGTTAAATAAGGGTCACGCTTCAAAAGGCTGTTGTAAGGAGTTTGTTTAGTGCCTAGTACACATAGTGACCGCTTCACCACTGGGGTTAGCTTTAAGAAGAATGAAGACAGAAGAGCTAAGAAGTATTTTATGGTGTTTGCTGCCTGTATTTATGTCAATGTATGACAGAACAGAGATGGCCCATCGTTTTTTAAGGAATTATTTTTTATTTTTTGAACTCAGTATGAAGTATAGGGGTGGGCTGGGGAGAAAGAAAAGCAATGGAGCTACAATGAGAAAACAAGAAAGGGAGTGACATTCCCCTTCTGGTTATATTAGAAAATAAGCAAAATGGTCGTGGCAGAGGGGTAAAGGCAGCCTGCTTAGAGACCAACCAAGTAAGGTTTTGAGTCTGACCAGGAGATTGTTGTTTTCTGGTTAGAGCTCTTTTTAGGAACTTCTCACAGCTATAACCCCTAAGAACCAAGATATAGAAAAAATTTTACTCAATTTTGAGAAAATCTAACATATCAAACTTCTTATATCCAAAATGTCCCACAAATGGCTATTATTTATTATACTAATTTCCACTTATAATCATTCAAACATTTGAGCATCTACTATATTTGTGGCACGACAACTGGCACTAAAGTAGAAATGAAGTTTAATTCCCACCCCATGATACTTAGAATGAATGAATCCTGTACTGCACAGTTGCTTTAGATTACAGGTTTCCTAGTCCATTAAAAACACTTTGATTAAACTTTCTGGATCACTCCTCCCCTTTTTGGTACAAAAAGCTATGTAATTCTCTAACGTTAATTTATCTTGACCTTTCTCCCTCAAATATGAATACAATTGACCTTCTAGGAAAATAATGCTGTTTATATTTTGATGTTTATATTGTAGTGATAGACATACCTCAGCTCAGATTGAGAAGCACTGATTGACATCTGATTAAATCAGAGCTCCTTAACGTGATACACAAAAGCTCTCATTAACTGATCCTCCTACTTCTCCAACCTCACCTCCCCACTTCCCCCTGCTAACCACGTCAGAGTCTTTGTTGCCTGTACAGTGTCGACCATTTTCTCATCTCTGGCTTTGCTTGTAGTGTACCTTCTTTCCGAAATGGTTTTGCTCTCTCTTTGACTCTCTTTTATACTCAACTCATAAGTCTCCTATAAGAAGCTGTCCCTCACCGCCACCATTCCTTATCATGGATAGGGCTGGTTCCTCTGATTCCTGCACGATTCCCATCACTGCACTTGCCACATAATTTCATAAGTACTGTGGTAAGTGCACCAGAAAATTCACCATACTTTGCCTTTGCATTTTCACATCTAGAACAATGCCAGGCACATATGGGAATATAAAGGTTGAGATAATGAAAAAATTTTAATTCCATGAGAGTTTTATTCAAACATATAACCTATATGAGACCAATTAAAATCATTTTTAAAGCATAATTTAAAGAAATAGGATTTTTGGATTTTTTAAACAGTAGTTTCTTTTGTAATGCTGCCACCTAGTGTAGATGTGTTTAGAGATATCCCTAAGTAAAGAATTCTGGATTTTGGCTTAGTTTTGTTTAGTTTCTGTTTTTTTCAGCTATTTATCTGTTTATTTATTTTGGAATAAACTATGGCAGATCTTGCCTTAAGGTATGACAACACAAACAGTATTACTTTTATACATTTTTTAGGAGAAGGATATCTCCCCTGTGTGTTTTCTGGAGTTAGCTGGTTTTTTGGATACAGTGCATTATATAACTTTTGCTTGTGCCTCAGTTAGAAAGTCCTTTGAATCCTAAAGTCTGAGAAATCAAAGAACTTAACTCATGTTTTGCTCCCTGAAAAGGAGAGAATATTTGTTTAGCGTGGTGCTAAGAAGACAGCTTTCTCTTTCTCATGAAACGGGCTCCATTTCAGACTGTGGTTAGAGAAAGTCTTAAGATCTAGTCTCTGTTCTAAAGGAACTGCCAGGGAACCAGAATGGGTAAATGGATTATTTTCCAGTTCATTTTCAGTTTGATATCAGTTTCATCTGAAATGAATTCCTATAATTTTATGTAATTTCAAAAACTAAGTACAAGAGTATCTCCCCAAACCAACAAAATATGAATTTATTTAGTTCCTATATTAAAATTTTGTAGTAGATATTGATCCCCCAAAGTGTGAAGCCTTGCCTAGAGGAACTGTTATATAAAGAATCTGATTTTGTATACACACACACAAAAAGAATCTGGTTTTATGGTAGAATAATGTTATGAGTTTAGTCTATAATTTAAATTAAATGTCATTAACTACTTTTAAAGCCTTTATCATTTAATTTAGCAGTCCTTCATATCTATCTATTACATTAATTAACTGTCTTATTACCAAAAGTGTGTACAATAAAATATGATAAAAATAGGTAACAGATAAAAGGGTTAAATAGCAGGATGAACCCTTAGGGCTTAAAGAAATGCATGGTGCTGCATTTAGTAACTGTAGAGTTACTATAGGTGAGATACAAGTTTATCTAAACAAAGAAGAATGCTCTTTATTTTTGAAAATTCAATTGTCCATAAGATTAAGGCATATCAGTTACTCTGGAGAAGCAAAATGTTCTTCATTAGTTAGTTTCCGTCATTTTTATTCTTACTTACATTTTTTATTTAACAGAATTACAGAATTGATGGGATACGAGCCAGAAGAACTTTTGGGCCGCTCAATTTATGAATATTATCATGCTTTGGACTCTGATCATCTGACCAAAACTCATCATGATAGTAAGTATAGATATTCTAATTATTTAACTCTTGCAATTTCTACTGTTTGGTTATATATCTAACTTTTTGGTTAAAATTAACCAGTCTTCCTAGACCATACATTTTAATAAACCACTTCATAAGTGATCTGGGTCATTAAATCTTTGTTTTGTATTTATTGTAACCAATACCAGTTAAAGCAGAATCATTTAATATATAAAACTATCCAGGCATTTTACAAAATCTAAAAAATATGTATCATAGAATATAGCATCATTTTCAGAATTCTTACCTAAGTATTCAGAACAGTTGGCACAAAGAACGCACTGAGAAAATAACTGTTCAGTGAATCAATGAATGCAAATATGATCAACATCATGCACTAGTTAGTGGAAACAGGTACACTTGACGTAAGACATAATGCTCAGTTTTACTCATATGAATGTTATTTGAGGATCCCATGATAAGTAAAACTTTGGAATTTCTCAATTGCCTGTTTAATCTGTACCTAAACATGACTTCCCAGTGTGATTGGGAATGCCTGAATGTCACTGAGTTAGCATGATTAGCCTTGAACTGCAAAACGGGCCTAAGTCCACAGTCAGGGTCCCAATACTCATGATGATATCATTGTTACTATTTATCTAGTACTTTCTCCCAAATCAATAATTAAGATTGCCTAAATTGCCAGAAGACTTCAGCATGATATCAACTGAGATTCAAATATGCTAGCACATCTATTTGAAGCATCTTTGGTTCTCTGGAAACTACAGCA
>NW_006799583.1:391880-394476 GCF_000442215.2 Lipotes vexillifer
CCACTTTGTTGAATGTTCTCTGTGGAATCAGGGTTATTCATTCTCTAATATTTCTGATACTTTCAACCTGTAAGTAGTTAAAGGAATTTTAGTCACTGCTGTCCCTCATCCCTGGCTTTCATCTTATTTAAAGTGAAGGTTGGCAGGAAAGGAGGTTATTTGGGGGATTAGAAGAATGAAATAGGTACATTTTCAGCTATCCTGGGGTGTTTTCTCTGTCTCTCAATTTAAACAGTTAAAACTGATTCTATTAAAATAAACATTTCTCCTTTTTTCTAAAACAATGATCAACATTCAGCATCTATTCATTCGATTAAAAATTCAAAGTTATTTTCTCTACATAACTCTTTTCCTTTTCACTCCTAGTGTTTACTAAAGGACAAGTCACCACAGGACAGTACAGGATGCTTGCCAAAAGAGGTGGCTATGTCTGGGTTGAAACTCAAGCAACTGTCATATATAACACTAAGAACTCTCAACCACAGTGCATTGTATGTGTAAATTATGTTGTGAGGTAAGCTTGGAAAATAAATATTTGGGGGGAACAAGCAGTAAATCTTTGAATACTCTCTTTTCTTTTATAGAAAGATTATAAATGTTCACTGAATTTTATTTTATTTTCACATTTCTACCTAATTATGGTTTTCAGTATTCTGACCTGAGTTTTCTAGGCCAGCTATTTTAGTGATTCCACTAATTACCATCCCCATCCTTTTTTATTCCCATTTTTTAAAAGACCTTGAAAAAAATACCAGATCTCCTATGGATTAGTTTGTTCTAGTCATACAGCTATCAGCATAAACTACCTCAAGGCAGCTATGTTATTTTTATAAGAATTCTGGCCCTGGAATAGTTAGGTTTGTATCATACCTCTATCCCTCATTAGCTCCATAACTTGGGGAAGTCTCCTCACTTCTCTGAATTTCATCCATTTAGGAATCCTTGCCTCAAAAGGTTAAAATGAGGATTAACTGAAATTCTGCGTGAAATCACTGTAAAAGGCTGTATGTGTGACACATGGCTCGTGTGTATTCATGAACTCTTCTCTTAGATGATTGGCTTGTGAATATTATGGATATCATAAACTAATCTTTCATTTGATCTATTTCAGTAAGCAATTGCCCACTTCTAGTCCATCTTCTACATTACCACCAGGCTGAGTTTTCTTGCATGGATATCTGATCATCTCATTTTCCTTAGAGTTGTTTTAAAGATCCCTTTATCACCCCCAAGATAAACCCTTGCCTACTTGCGTAGCATCATTTGTCATTATTTTCGGTACTCCCGTGCTTTTGTAGATTTAGCCTTTCTAAAATCTGTGGCCACCTCTCTTAGGAAGACTTTCATCATTTGGTTTTTATTTTTGCCACTTCTGACACCATCCTTTAATGTTTTAAAATTAGGCAAAAGAGTTCTTTTGTGACCTTCCCATTATATAAGAATCACCCACTTGGAATGTCCTTCTTTTCCCCTATCCCAGTCTGTCTAACAGATCCTACTTGAGTCCAAGTTTCAGCTTACTGGCCTCTGTGACACAAACCTTCTCCATTTTAGCAACTATCACTTTGTATTTCAGTTGTTTGCACACATACTTTCACAATGGGTTTTAAACTTCCTGAGCGCAAGGGTTAGATATTTTAAACTTTGTATCCTCAGTTCATTTCACATAGTAAACACTTAATGTTTGTCGATTAAAGGAGCAATAAAATTAAGCCAAACATGAAGGTAGAGCTGTTGTTCATCATCTCTCTTCAACTCTATCCTGTAGGTGGTATCACCAGATCATTTTCTTACCACCAAGGAAAAAACAGTGCCCCTGTTAGAAGGACCTTTGTCATTTATATATCTTTATATTCTAGGGCCATCCTTAGGTCATGCTTCATATATGAATGTCAAAGAGTTCTTCTGTGCCAATATCCTTACATGTGGGCACAAAAGATCTGTTTATTGTCCTACATGTACTTGACTGTTACATTTCTTTGTCACCACCAATCTTCTCAAAGGAATAGCTGAAGTTTCTTAATTGAAATTAGTCAAATACTTGAATTATCTTGTATTGTGAATTTTAATAGGTCTTTATTTCATATTGGTATTTTAAACCCTGAATGTGACCAGGTAGGCATGAGATATGTTTTAAGGCATCTTAAAATGTTCCTTTCCATAAAACAGAATTTTGAATTTTTTTGAGAGACAAGGCCATTTCAGAGTCCTTCTCCCCCCCACATTGTGTCAAGTGCTCATTTAAGAATTACTAATCTCTCTTTTTTGACAGTGGTATTATTCAGCACGACTTGATTTTCTCCCTTCAACAAACAGAATGTGTCCTCAAACCAGTTGAATCTTCAGACATGAAAATGACTCAGCTATTCACCAAAGTTGAATCAGAAGATACAAGTAGTCTCTTTGATAAACTTAAGAAGGAACCTGATGCTTTAACTTTGCTGGCCCCAGCTGCTGGAGACACAATCATATCTTTAGATTTTGGCAGCAATGGTGGGTCTTTAGTTATTTTGTTAATTGCCTAAACTTTAACATTTTCTGTTGGTAATCATTTGGCCATTGTGGTCTTTGCCCCTGTAATTTCTCAGCATTCCTG